>NC_070639.1:22923842-23032489 GCF_947347685.1 Pleuronectes platessa | reverse complement strand
TCTCCGGCTCTTGACACCAGAGGTTTTGTGATTTTCTTAAATAGGAAAGTCGTCTTGTCAGAGAAACAAGACGCCCCTGGTCAGTTTTATTTTCTGACTTCACCCTTCATCTGCTCATCACGCTGTCACCACACGCTCGGTGCTGCGTGGTGCCTCGGCTTCTGGGCCCGGAGCTGTCGAGGCAAGTAAGAACGCACAGCGCAGAATGAGGTGAGGTTAGTTACTTGTAGCCCCGAGGGGCCTTTACAGCAGTCGCAGGTATGTCAATCACTTCAGATGGATTTCAGTGTGTACACAATGTGTACTTGATACTCTACCAGCGCTCTTTGGTAGTGAGAAGGCTGATACTTGATGTATTGCCTGCTGTGGGGCGGGGTGTGTGTCAGTGCATGGTGGATGGAGATGTGTGTGTGTGTGTGTGTGTGTGTGTGTGTGTACACGTGTGTGTGAACAGCTTGAGCTCCCAGCTGACAAGCTACAGAGTGGGGAGCCGGTCTGAACAGGCCCCTGAGTGAGTGTAAAGCCGTGGTTTACAGGAGGAAGAGGCGTGAGGCGCCTTAAAGAGGGGGGCCCGTCTTTGGTGGCCACCTGTTGACATTGACACACACTAATCAGTCGGCAAACAAAGTAATTTAGCTGCTTTCAAAGGCGCTGCTCTGCTGGAGCACATTGTACCGATTCTCCAGAAATAGAAACCTTTCAAGTTACCTCAGGGTAATTTGGAAGACATCATTAGGCCCGGAAAAAAAAAATACTGCTAGGGAGAACCCATTGCCACCTTTGGACACCAGGGATCTCTTCATTGTGGTGCTGTGTAAAGTGGCCAGTGTCATGTTAATGGCTTTTATTTTTGCCTCATCATGCTTTTTGCTGCAAGGCCACGCATTTCAATGCCGGGCTGCAGCGCGGCTGTCTCCCAGTGCCTAACAGGGGGCTTTGTGCTGTCACTCTCAGGGTGCTTACACTGGAGGGAGGCGGTGGGGGGTGGGGTAGGGTGGGGGTGGGGTTCAGGTTGGGCACTAACGACGAACTCAGTGAACCTCGCAGGGGCCTTGGCCGTGTCAGTCACCCTCCCACCTTTTCCACTTGCATCCTTCCTCCTTTGCTTCATCTTCCTTCTCTCTGTTCTCCTCCCTCCATCCACCCCTCTCTCCTTTTTTGGCCCTGTCACTTACAAAACTGGATCTTAGGCCAACTGGGCCTGATCCCAGATCTGGCCTGTCACAGCTGGCCTATCAGGAGCTCCCTCAGGAGGTCACCTGACACAGTGATTGAGGGAGAACAGAGAAAACAAGGGGAAAACAGATCTTTAAAGACAAAGCTGTGCCATTCTTGGCTTGTGTGGGGGGGGGGGCTTTCTGCCTTCTAAGTGAGCATATGCTGTGTGTGAGTTTTATAAGTAAACAGTCTTTGGGCCTTTCTCTTGAAATAGGAGAAATGTGTTTGACTCACCTGTCTCTGCTTCTGATCACGAGGTGAAAACCACGACAGCACACTCTAATTACCGATGTACACAAAAGGCCGATAGAGATTAATCTCCTCCTCTGTTTGGTTTGTCTCCGACAGATGGGATCACATCCGTCAAGTCCAGCCTCTACTTCTTCATCTCCAACGAGGGCAACCAGCACCTGTACGCGTCCCAGGCCAACCTGTGGCTCTTTTTCCGAGTGCTACCTGGTGGTCCTGAAAAGGGCCTGCGGAGGAAGGTGACTGTCAAGATCCATTACCAGGAGGCCGGGACGCCGAGCGGTGCTGAGGGGGGACCGGGGGGGCGGCGGCGGAGGGGGAACCGGCCGCTGGGCCCTGGTGGAGAAGCGTGTGGATCTGAAACGCAGCGGCTGGCACACCTTCCCCCTCTCAGAGGCGGTGCGGGCTGTGTTTGGGAAAGGCAGCCGGCGGCAGGACCTGGAAGTCCACTGCGACGGCTGTGAGACATCTGGTGTGACTCCGGTGCTGGTGGACCCGAGTGATCCGGCCCACCGGCCCTTCCTGGTGGTGCGCGCGCGGCAGGTGGACGGAAAGCACCGCATTCGTAAGCGGGGGGCTCGAGTGTGACGGCACCAGCGGGGGCTTGTGCTGCCGGCAGCAGTTCTACATAGACTTCCGCCTCATTGGCTGGAACGACTGGATCATTGCACCAGCTGGCTATTATGGTAACTATTGTGAGGGCAGCTGCCCGGCCTACATGGCAGGAGTGCCGGGCTCGGCCTCGTCCTTCCACACCACAGTCGTGAACCAGTACCCGCATGAGAGGGATGAGCCCGGGCTCAGTCAACTCCTGCTGCATCCCCACCAAGCTCAGTACTATGTCCATGTTGTACTTCGACGACGAGTACAACATCGTGAAGAGGGACGTGCCCAACATGATCGTGGAGGAGTGTGGCTGTGCCTGAATCCACACTGACTCTTCATTATCTGAACTCAGAACAGTCAGAAAGGCCTTTTGTACAAACAGGACGTTATTGTACGGTACACATATACAATATATCTATACCAACTGTATGTGCAAGCAACACACAAACACACACACACACACACAAACACTGGTGCAATCTTGCAAATGCAAGTGTCAGTGCTGTGCCCCGTGTGTGCATGCGTGTGCTCACTCCTGCTTGTGTGGGCGTATTTATCAGACTGAGTGACACACTCGCTGTACAACTTGTCAGCGGTGGGATGAGAAGGGAATGTTATCACCAAATGATATTTTACTCTAGTTTTGCCATTTCTAGTCAAAAAATAATGGCCCATCATCTCCTCTTGAATGAAGATAAAAAGCGCTTAAGGAAAGTGACAGGATCAGCCGATGACATGATTGGCTTCACCATCCCCACACTCCCAACCCCTGCTCCTCCAGCCCCCGTAAATACTTTAAGCACATAACAGACTTTTGTTTTTATAAAGCACTGACAATTCATCAGCTTATACAATTCAGAACACCAGCACTTCGCTACTACGCCGACAGACACAGCCCGACTGTCCTCTCTGATGGAATTAGACAGCGGCAGCGCTTAATGCCTTGCAGGATTACGATGATGGAAGCCGTGTGCCGAGCGACTGCCGCGGCCGCTGTTGTCGTTCTTGCTGTTGACGACGGCCCTCGACCTCGACCTCGACCTTCGACCTTCGACCTTCGACCTCCTGCCTGTCAAGAGTGCTGCAGGCCCTGCTACCCTGACAACCAGGTGAAGATAGAACTCATAAGTGCACTTCACTTGTGCACTAGGAGCGACCGAGAGAGAACTGCTTCTTCCTGGGCTGTACGTTTCTGCAGAGAGGAGGGGGGGGGGAGGCCCGAGGACACAGAGACTCTAGTTTCAGCCCGGTGCGTTGCCACAGTGCAGTGCAGCACTTGCAGAAACTGAAATGCACACCCTGAATAGCACTTGTTTAAAGAAATGCCTTCCAAGGGGTACTGAGTGTCCTGTCCTATCGCTAAATAAGTGCCACATGAGCTATGCAATGTATAGTAACCTATACTCAACATTCTCTATTAGACTGAATCCTTTTTCCATTTCTCCTTTCTCTCCTCCTCCTCCTCCTCCTCCTCCTCCTCCTCTCTCTCTCTCTCTCCAGTCCTCAACTCTTTATCAATACTTGAAATGTAATCTTTCGCTTCCTTTCCAAAGCGAATGATTGTTGTGATGTTTGCACTGAAAAGTTGCAGGATTAGTGAAACAAAAACTGCCATTGAAATGTTATTTTTATAGAAGTAAATTGAATTTTGTTTCAAATGTATTTTAAATAATGGAACCAAAGAGGCCAAGATTTTAGCTATTGTACTAAGATGGCGAGGCCATTGAGTTACTGTGTACAATACTGTTTTTGATTAATCGCAAAAGGCCTACCACTGTATCAGGGTACGATATATGATCTTCATTTCTTAGCTCTATTTTCATTCTCTGTTTTGTACAATAAGCAACATTTCATTTTTTCATCTTTTAATTCTATTTTTGTTTCAGTTTTCTATTTAATAAGAAAGTTATTTTTAGTTCCCTGTATAAGAATCATTTAGTCAAATAAATTTCACCTGTACAGTTTATGTAAAATAAAATGTTTTCTTAAGTATTGCCGTGGCTTCAAGTTCTTTGTGGTGTGTGAGAAGTGGGTGGGGCCTGTTGTTGTTGTGCTCTGATGGGAAGGAGCCTCGGTCTGATACCTCCCAGGACTCAAAGGTGGGGCTGACAAATAACTGAGCATGGCAAGAAAAACACCCGCACGCTCCAGTCTGCGTCTCTACTGGTTGAAACATAAAACTCCTCTCCCCTCTCGTCTGCTGGGACTGAGTGTCTCTCTTAAGCTGGAGCCGTAGAGCAGTAATTACAACTGTGATTAACAGCTTCTCTGGCGTCCAGAGCGGCTGCCAGCGCACCGAGCCTCACAGAGCGGCCTGATTCCCCTTTGGGCTGCAGTGTTTATTGATGCACTTTATATGTTTGCATGCGCTCGCAGATAGTTGTGTGTTGGTTTGCGTATGTCTGTTACATCAGAGCGCCCCCCCCCCCCCCCCCCTGCAACGCCGCTCTGTGTCTCAAGGTGGGTTGAGCAGCATGTCAACACTTTGTGAAACTGCACAAGGCATGTCGGACCGATCGCCTGCCTGTGCCAACACCTTCCAACAGCCCCCGTGTCCTGGGATGTTCCTGTGAGACTCTCCATCAAAACACATCATGTGTCTCTGTAAAATATCAGCCGGATAATTGCTCTAAATGTATCTGTGTTCGGCCGTGCCAAGAGATTTGTTTGCCTGCGGGGCAAATAGCATGTCAGGGAGGGATCAGTATAAATAACTTTACCTGTAGCTGGATGGATGAGTCAGCAGAGCGGCTCCCAGAGAGAGGGAGATAATAAAGCAATATTTATGGTGCGTGTGATTGATGGGTGGGCGAACACGGAGAGAAATGATTTGTCACAAGTGATCGGGGGGCAGCCGGGGTTGTTGTTAATCTTCTTTGTGGAGCCCACACCTCTGCAAACAGACCTGGGCTGAGAGCAGGGAGAGAGATGTGTAGCTGTCTTGTCACGCTTCCCGACGCAAGCCAACATCTCCACAGCTGGAATGTTAATGACGCCGAGCGAGAGCTGGAGGCCATTAAGCGTGCGGCTGTTCACGGCTGCGATCGGGGGCCACACACTCACTCGGGAAAACAACAGCATCACAAGATGTGCGTCCACACTCGTACAAATCCAGAGCTTAGTGTGCAGACGTGTGTGTGTGTGTGTGTACGTAAAGACGCTCCCTCTCACCTGTGCTCATTCCCAAACTCAACCTGACTTGCACATATGCACTATATATAAACAAGACACCTAACACAACTATGCACGCACACACAGACACACACAACCTCTACAACCCCTAGTTATCAGCTTAAACAAATATTGTCCCCCTGCCCGTCCACATCTCATAGCGCCGCAGGTTGAGGTCACCACAGCCGCCCAGTTGACAGGGTCAACTGGTTTATCACCTCAACAGCGTTGGCTCCTCCGAATCCGCCTGGTGCTCGTTCAGTGATGAATTTATGACTGCTCATCGCCCGGGGGGGGGGGCAGGATCTCCTCTGCTTCACGTCGCCTGTCTCCCGCTCGGTGGCCTGGAGCTGATGAATCCTCTGATCACTCACGTATCCTCCATCGCTGGAGTTTTAAAGATTCATTTTTTTTCAACTTCCCGATGATATTTCTCCTCGGGCCTGTGACACCGGGTCCTTTACTCGGGATTGACAGCCTCAGTTCACTGGGCTAACACAACATGAGTCCTATTCCTGCCGATTAGAGCCTGACCCTTTGGTTCAGCTTCTAAAGATCATGTAAAGGCACTCTTATTCTACGGATTTATGGCGAGGGCCCCCTAAGACAGGAGGCTTACTCCGGCCCTGTTTACTTCTTCCAACAACTCAAAGTGACATTCTGACCTTTGGAGCGACATGGACTGTGGTCCCTGAAAGCTCCCTCTCTCAGGCGGATTACTGCAGGAGAAGAAAGGCTTTGCAACTTGAAAGCATATTTTTCCGCACTAATGAGCGAAAAACGTCATTAATCCAAACATTCTTTATAGCCGCATTCTGTATTTCTCCCTTAATATTCTCTCGTCACTCTATGAGCCTCTGTTGCTTTAATACGGGCAACAACAACAGGAAAGACTAAAGATATTGTTTGAATTCTCTAATCAGCTAACAAACATATGAGAGAACCTGTGGCCACTTCAAAATAAGGGAATAATCCTTCATTCAGTGACATTCTAAAGTAAGTGGGGAGTTGTGTGCTAATACAATCCACAGTTAGAAACAGCTTTCAGCGTTAACACAGCCTCTCAGCGCTGTTTCCAGATCAGTAAATATATTCTCTCTCTCTCTCTCGTGAACACTATCGTGAAGGAGCTGATGGGGGTCAAAGTGGCACCGTGTGTGTTGTACGTGTGTATTTCTGTGAGTCCACGGTGTCATAATGTCAGGGTTGTTCCTCCCCAGTTTAGAAAAAACAACTGAGGCCTTGTCACCAGAATCAACCCCCCCACCCCCACCACCACCACCCCCCAAAGAACTATATCTCCCCGTCAGCCCGTAAACCTTCTCACCTCCTCACCCCCCCTTCCACCATGCTGACCTCCTGACTCCCCGAGTACAGAAGGCACACTCAGGGGCCACAAAGCCCTTTTTTGTGTTGTCTACGGTGGCTTGTGCGAGGCCCGAGAATCACCTCCACTCACCTCCAGTGCAGGAGGAAAGCAACACGGCGCTGGCTGTGTGCGAGCCAGACACTGGGAATGGATGGAGGCAGAGGAGGAGGAGGAGGAGGAGGAAGGGGGGGGGGGCAGGGTTGGGGGAGTAATGGTGCAGATTAATCTCCCCTATGGTTTGTTTTCTTTCCTCCGAGCGAGGTAACAGATTTTTTGTTTTGACACAATCGGAGACGGGAGATGAAGTTTTGAATCATATCACAATTTCCCACAACACAACACAACACAACAGAGATTCAAGTTAAAAGAACACATCACAGAGAAAAGCTCCTATTTGTGAGGACCAGTAAACCAGTATAGTCCAAATAGTTTTCCCAGTTCTCTGGACTAATATTATGTAACACGATCAACCATGCTAGAGCTATAATAAACTTCTGTGTGCAGTGTTTGTGGGTCTTTTGGAGCATGAACAGCATTACTCTGGATTTATTGGACCATGACGTGGCTCTATAATCAACAGCCCTTCTCCCCTTCTCCACATTATTCAGGCTTTTAGACGTTTTGCTATTGTTTTCCCTCCTGGAACCTGTTGACAAGTTAAACCTGGCTTACCGATGGTATTCTGGACCGATGAAGGAATTTCTGCTTCTTTTTTTTTTTTTTGAACAACCCTCTAAAAGGGAAAGGAATCCTGGTGACTAATGTCCTGTGCGCTCTCGGGAGTTAAATGTAGAACCAGTGTGTAAACAGTCTGGCTTTTGTCTCGGAGGAGCATAGTTTCTGTGCACATTCAAGTGACATAGTGTATGTGATACTGATAGCAGTGGTGGTGGTGGTGGTGGCAGCGTTTGTGAATGAACCCGGTCGCACACGCTGAGCGGAAAAGACCAACACTATCCCTCCTTTGGTAATAAACCTAACAACAAAAGCCCTGTGTGTTGATCTCCAACGTTTTTTCTCCTTGTGCACCTTGTGTGTATGTTTGCACTTGTGTTTGACTTCTCACTGTGTGTGTGTGTGTGTGTGTGTCAGAGGGGAAATTCCAGCCAGGGGGATCTAAGGTGTGGCTGAGGATCATCTCTGACCACTTTAAAGCGGGGCCATCATCCTGTATGACTCTCCGCCCCAGCTGCATTTCTCTCTGAGGGCTCATTATTCGGGCAGGTGCCCTATTGTCCCATCTTTGCGGGCCTTTTCATGAGCATACCAAAAACACAACACCAAAATATGCAGGGAGGCGGAGGTGACGGAGGCGGTGGCGGTGGTGGTGGTGGTGGTGGTGGTGGGGGGGGTGAGGGGGGGGGGGTGACCTGAGTCAGAGTGAAGAAGATTCAGAAAAACCATCAAAAGAAGAGAGGAACCTTTGTTGAGGGAGCACACACAACTGCAGAACAATGGGTTTACATGTTGGGGGGGGGGTTAGAGCAGTTGGATGTGGTGATGGTGGCCACTATAAAGGAGAGAGAAACTCAGAGACACCGATGTGAGGAAGGATGTTTTCACGATGGGGTAAACCACGGCAGCGGTGCGCCCCAGTTCCCCTAAACTCGACTGTTCTCTTTCTAGGTCATTTCTGATGAATTTCAACCCTGTATTGTCAGTGTTGAAGAAATGACATTGTTGTCAGGGCACTAACATCCCCTGCTGTGTGTGTGTGAGAGCCTATGTGTGTGTGTGTGTGTGTGTGTGTGTGTGTGTCTTTGTATGACCTCATGGGAAAGTCCTTTTGGTCGGGAGTAAATACAACAAAGGAGCTGTTGACAGATGTTTCAATAATAGAAAAAATAGTGTGTTTTATTCTGGCAATGCACGGAGTGTTTGTGAGTCTTACTTGTGTCTAGCCAGCATCCTAAAGACACACACACACACACACACACACACATACACACACACAAACACACACCCACACTCATCTTGGAAGTACTACAAAGTATTCTACTATATGAGAGTCAGAGTCAGAACTTCAAGTGACAGAGTTGGATGGTTTTGAGCATTAATGAAGTGATAATAAATATTACATTTTAGAAAGTATGTAATAAGTCATAATATTAAGTAATAATATGATAATAATTAGATTGGCATATTGGGGGAAAAGTCCTGAACATGTAAACCTTTGGTCAAAGTACAAAACTTTAATGTATTTCAAGAACAAAACACTTTTCTTGAATCTAGAATCTCTTCTTATCACAAAATACAACTTTTCCAAACACTTTTTGCTGGGGGTGAGATGACTTTGCGTTACCGACCAGTGGCAGTAATAATATGCATCCAGCTAAGAAATGATTTACAGTTTATTGGGGTTGGATTAACTGACTACTGGGCGGGAACAACATGAGTCGAAAGGGAACAAGGCCGAGTTAGCAGATGTTCTTATAAGCATGCAGAAATAGAAGTGTTTGATGTGTGTACGTGTGACAGAGCGTGTGTATGGAACCCATATATCTGCACGGAGGAAACATCCTCCCTCACAGAGCAGAGGAACACAACGCTCCACTCTTCTGCTAACACATGTCTGGCAGAGGACACAAAGAGCGAAACAACAAATCTGTGGAATCCCGGTGATGAACAGTGACAGAGGAACGTTTACTTTTGGTATCAGACTGGACAAGCTCACAGAGCGGAGTCACAGCACATAAGCAGGAGAGGGAACTTGACATATTGACTTGCAGATTTAACCGCCCTTGCAAGTGAGGCCCTGCAGAGTGCTCTGAGTAAGAGCCGGAGAGGTAAACAGATATAAGACGGCCTCGGGTGTGGGGTCCTCGCCGGGCGTGGACTCACGTCTTGTTCTTGTGCATATCGCTGAGATCAAAATTAATTTTGCGGCGCCTTGGCTCGGGATCAGGGTGAGCGAGCGTGCCACACACAGTCTGTGATTGTCTCTGATGGCTCAGATGATGCAGAGGAGCAGATAGCATCTGATGTTACCCACCCTCTAAACTCTCTCCCCCCCTCCCCTCCGACAACTCTGTTTTTTCTAAATCTCAGATTACAGCGCTGGAATAAGATCCCTGCCCGCGCAGCACACACAACAAAGACATCGGTTGTACTCGGCAGTCATTGTGTACAATTTAATGTCTCCTAAATACTTTGATTGTTGACTCTTTCCAGGTACATTCTGAACATTCCTGGTGGCCGGGCCAGGAAGCCGTGCAGGTCACCGTCGAGGAGGAAGAGGATCATCGCTCCTGAAGATGAACCACGATGAGAAAATAAACCTTTTTCAGCTTTAAACCCAAACTAAAGTGTGAAATCAGTTTTTTTTAAAAAGTGCCACACACACTTTGCTTTAAACAAGAGCAGACACGGCCTTTAATTACACACAAACCTCGCCAGCCTCACAATGTGAAATTATGAGTCAAGGTATTTTTCTTCTACCACAGCAGACATTCATAATGATGAGGAAACCAGTGCCCAGTGCCTAAAATAGGTACAACCTCCGGGGTGTGTGCATGCGAGTGACTGTGCGTGTGTGTGTGTGTGTTTTTGTTTCCTTCTCTCTACACAACCACCACAACAGCCACTCGTGGGCCTGCACACTGAGGTAATGGCCTGTCAGAGATTCCTGATGCCTTACCTCATGCCTGTCTGACTGAAAACGCCTCAGTTATCTCAGCCACTTCCTTCACTTGACCACATGCATATCAGCTGAGGTAAGGCCGGTGTGGCCTGGTGCTGCAGCGGCGAGCCGGCTGCCGGGACCTGATTAGATTGGGCCCCTGGAGTCAGGTGGCACGGGGGGTAAAGTGGATGAAGTGTGCAGAGTCAACCTTCTATTTTAATAGTAATAAGCTTGTTTGGTCCTTATCTGGAGACCCTGTATATAAGATTGGTGAGTTGTAGTGATGCCCTGTGTTTCCCTCTTGGCTAAACCTGCAGCTCTGTCTCCAGTCATTCAGCTGAACTACACTTCTCCTCTTCACCTCTTAGCAACTTGTTTACGACCAAGTTTGAATCTTTCCTCTTGCCTCCCTCTTCCTACTCCTTTCCTGTCCTGTCCTCCCTTTTCCACCCGTGTCCTCCCTTCTGTTTTCTGGGTGTTTCCTCTGAATGCTCCTCACAGGACCCGGCAGGATTAGCCTCCATGAGTAATAGGGGCTCTCCCTGGGACAGGCTCAGATGCTTTGCATGCTTTGCCAACACCAGTGGGATCAGTGGTAACTGTAGCTCTAACTGGGTTGGCTTCATTAAGAATCCCTTACAATAACAGGGAAGGGTTGTGTTTAAGTCTATCCAAGCGGTAGTAAAGCCACGGGGATTTAAACAGAAAATCCACACAAGGGTATCATCAACGTACTGAGCAGGGGCAGTAAGTCAACACCCTCTGCAGATCTCATAGTCACAAGGTCTCAAGTCATTCAAGGTAGTTTGGAGTTTTGTGTTATTACAAGTTCATCGTCTCAGCTTCAGATTGACCACAACAAACTAAATCATATAAGTAAAGTCAGTAGAGTCACACTTTATCTAGTCCTGAGTAATCCAAGTACTTTATTAATACTGACTCTAATAAACTGTGAAGTCTGGTGAAGTTATTCAAGGCCCCTCCAAGTTCAGGTCCAGTCATAACTCTCTCACCTGAAATACAAGGACGTCCACATCAAATCAAGTCCCCAGACAAGTCATCAAGTCATCAAGTCATCAAGTCATGAAGTTATTCAAGACAAGTTCAGGTCAAGTCTTTGGACCAAAGCTCTCAAGTCAAATCTGAAGACATTCAGGACAAGTCTCTTTCAAGTCTCAAATCTGTCAGATTAAGTTTGAAGAATTGAGTTTTCGAGGGGAAAGTTCAAACTGACCCCACGACTCACTGAGAGGATCACAGATCACCATTGTGCTTCCTCTTTGTACCAACATTCATTATATATATGTCACATTATGGGATTTACAATTAATATATAAGATCACTGAAATCTTACCATGTGTATATTTGCCATTAGATTTCCCATGGACCCCTGTGTCCCAGGCTAAATGATCACATACTGTTCTTCCCTTGGAAACGACCTGTGGGAGCACACCAGTGGCAGGGGGGCCAGATCCTCTGTAAACAACACACTCGCTTAAGTTTAGTTATAAAGATCATTGTTATGGTTAATAAAAGTACTTCAGATGACTTTTGTCATCACAAATACAATAATACACATGAATAGGCCTGATAGTTATAAATCTAAGGATTTCCTGCCACTGTGCTTATTGATTGTTTCCTATATTGTTCCATCTTTCCATTGACTCCACCCACTGCTGCTTGAAGGTGGCACGAAGTCTGAAGAGTATTGAGAGGTGGGGAACATCCATCGCCAATCAATATAACCTGCATGTCTCTGAACTGTGGTAAGAACCTGGAGAACCCTGAACCCACTCACTCAAGTGAAAGGTGGATATTACCCACGATCCTCAGCTGCTCCTGGACCAGTTTTAATACGTTTTAATAAGTTTCCTCGCTGAATATTGGAGATAAACGCTTTTTTTTAATGACTTCAAGTTTTTTTAACTGATCTACAGTTCAACATCACACTTGAAATTGCTGGACCTGATTCTGACAATCAAAGCTGCGAATATCAGACTCTCAAACTCAAAGGTGAGTGTTCTAAATCTCCAAAACTAAATCTGTTGTCGAGATGATGTCAAACTGAGCTTTACAGTCATTTTATAATTTGATGTTTCCAAACCCACTGTATAACTCTGGTGCTTTGGCTGATTCGACCGAGGCAGCCGGTCGTAATCCAGAGGCGAGACGCTGCAGAGTGAGTTCATGGAGGATGTGTAAATCCTTGTGTGTGAATGGGTGAGTCAGTGCATAGGTGCTCCACCTCATCCCTGGGAGCAGCTGGCGGAGCCAAGGCTTGAGACATGTGTCTGGCTGCAGGCGCACACCACCACGCAGACAGCAGGGGAGGATGCAATGTGGAAATTACTTCGGCAAATAAAGACACCAGAGGGGAAAAGGAGGGGTTTGAAACAATTGTCTCATTCTGAAAACTCACAGACAGTTGTTTCATAAGTCTCATTAGCAGGAGGTCGACTGGACGATGCGTCTCCTCAAAGCAAAGCCACAACTGAAGCATTCCTTACAAGGCTACACTATGAAGCACAGACAGGACTGACACACGCCTGACACAAGGTGCAGGTGTGCCCTATTTACAGGCTGCTCAGACCCAGACTACTGTGGTTTAATCACACTCGTGGAAAAGCATCATCATTAGGTTGTTGTAGACAGTATGTGAATGGAATATATGACACACAGCAGCTAAGCAGGGGGGGGGGGGGTTGTTAGGATAGAGGACTAATTGTCGATAATGATCAGATTTGAAGTCACTGTCTCAGAATCCTTCAGAGCCGGCTCCATCTCCTGATCCAGCGTCTGTGGGGAAGCATCTACTGTCTGGACCTGTGTTGGGACAGGATTAAGATTCATGTTCATCATTAAATCAAACCCACATTCTTATTCATAGCTGTGTAGCTCAGGATCAACCTCAACCATGGAGAACAGTCGTAGGAAAGAGTATTTAAGGTCATGTTGTAGATATCAACGTTCCTGCTTCCAAGAGACTCTGAGTTTGTCGCATTAGAGCCAAGCTACAGTTTTAGTTTCTTTAAGTAAAGACACCATTAAACTCGTCTTTGAGATTTAAGATGCTTTCACAGCTGAGAGTCCGAACTATTGTCCAAACCAAGGTCTGTGTCTTTGTTGCATTGTTTTCATTTAAGCCAGTTAGTTTTGGTTTCACGTGTTTGCCTTGTCATCCTCTCTTTTTTGTTTAAAGTGTATCGGAAAGAAGTCTTTCACTCTCAATGGAGAAGATGAATCAACCAGTTCATAGTGGTTTTACTATCAGTAAAATGGACATTCAGTTAAAATAAATGTTTTTTATCCAGACAGGAAGCTTTAACATGGAGTTAAGTGTTTGGCCGCCTGGCAATTGAAAGTCTAATGCTCACTCTGTTCTTCTCTTGGTCCCTATAGCTTCTCTCAGACATGCTCGGAACACTGGATTCGCTACGGACATGCTATGGAGTTTCTCCTGCCAGCCCCCTCCTGAAAGCCCTGGATGATGTCCAGATGGGCCAACGTGCAGGAGATCCTCCACAAGGTTTCCCACGAGCGAGGGGACATTTCTAACACGCGACAGACTGAAAACGGGACAAAAAGAACACTTATGTCTCAGGATGTAAAAGAAGAAGACACAAGACAAGACACTGAGGACAGAGTTCAACTTGTAAAGACGAGGAGATTGATGTGTTCTTCATATGTTCTGCTGTTTGGTAGGGAGTAAACATTGAGGTTTAGTGATTTAAATAAACACAGGACCTAGGATTCATTAAATGAAACCCTTCCTTGCAGTGGACGGTTAATTGAATCTTGTTTTCTCACTTTTAAATGCAGTTTAAAAACAAGTCTCTCTTATAAGTGGCTAATTACGCGTGTGCTCCTCCCAATGGAGCTTTTAGCCACAGCTTAGCATCGAGGGCTACATGTCTCACCTCGTGAGCAGCTCCAGAAAATGGATAAATAACAGAACAGTTAAAAAAGCACTGGTCCTGCTCACTCTCCCTCTTTCACACTTTTAACTAATGGTTTCTAATGATATACTATGCATGCAATTCACGTGCAGTGCAGTTCCTTCTCATAGGAATAATTATACCAGTACCCAACTTAACTTTTGTTCATGGGACCACTCCACACAATTGAGGCCAACTTCAGAACAAGGAGAAGGGTTAACTGGGCAAACTCAAGTTCTGTGTTTATAAGCAGTTGGAATGCATGTAAGCAGCAGGGCTTGTTTGTTCCTTCACAGTGGGGTTCACTTAAAAGCCTGAGAGGTTTTCAAAGGTAGCATTATGTTTCCTCGGGGGCTGTGTTTTCCTTGCCGTGCATGTATTAGCCACAGAGGTCAGCAATCAGCCCTGAGAATGAGTCGGTGTCTGTACCAGCCACCTGAAGATTATCTTGACATTCTTATTGCTGCAGGGAGAGGATAGTCCTCTGACCTGATTCATAACACCCAACATGACAAGGTAGAGCAGGAAGGAGGAGGTGAAGAATGAATGGAGGGACGGATGGAAGCCTGAAAGGGACAGGGAGGTGGAGGGCAGCCACTGTACACTGCAGCACATCCATCAACTGTTTATAAGGCCCCTGGGCAGTGGTAATCCACTGGTATGACTGACTTTGTCAGTCAAGCATAGGAGCCAGACTGTATGGTGTATTACCATTAAGGGGCTTATGCAAACCCGTGGTGGTGGGAATGGGAATACTGCCGCAATGGTTACAATGGTCCCCCTTCCATTCTCTGATCCCCTTCCAGCTTGCTTTAATGTGTGTTTTTAAAACTTCCTGTAAGTCACCCTCTAAGGCCAGGCACTTAAGAGACCTTTTAGATAAGGCTGTTAAGGTCCGCTCCTCAGAAAAGCACGCTGCCACATCTTGTAAAAAGTTAGCAGGCAGGGTAACATGTCCTGACACCCGTGGCTTAAAAGGAGCTGGTAGAGAATGCAGTGAATGCCAAATTTGTGTTTCCTTAAAGAGAGTGGGCTTTAAGTTTCCTGGCCAGAAGCTTCCTCATAGTTTCTGGGCTTAAGATTGCCAAACATGATGTCTAGGCCCTGATCCTGTTATCCCTTCATGCTGGCCTGTCACACTGGATGTGATACATAATACCATACAATAATAAAGGAATAAATAAATAACTACTCAAAAAAAGGTTTTAATGTACTTTTTCCGATGCCTGGGGACATCTGTGGGTTGTGCCAACTTTTCAAAGTAAAATAGAAGGGTAATCTGAGCTGACCTTCTCTGAACTGAAGCTTCTGCACTATTATAATCAGCGGCTGGTATAATTAGAAGAAGTCACCTCCAGTAAACCCAGTAAAGAAGCTCCGGATCATCATATTTTTAATGGTTTTCTACACAGAGTGTTAGGATTCTGGTCGGAGCCTCCTGGGTGGAAACAAGAGTGTGTGGTTAAAAGAAGTCCGAGGACCCCTAAGCTCCTCTAAATATGTGTTTGTCAATCCAAACCATATTTCCAACTTCTTTTAAAGTATGTAAGTAACCAAACTGTTTGGGTTTTTGTGGTATGGTTGTCTGCAAACATAGAAACCAATGTGCTGAACATTTCACTTGGTCCTGACTCAAACTCAATTACTGTAGTCGGTCAAAGAAAGCAATTTTAATGTCGTCCTCCGTTCCTTGAAATGTGAGTTTAGCGTACGAGCTCTTATTGCTGAAGGACACTAGAAAGTTTCCTGGCAGTGGGTGTGTGGTCATCTGGACCTAAAGAACGGCCCCATTGTCTCCATTCAAAGGTGAGGGGGACGGGGACCTGAAAAGCACCTCTCATCCAAACCCGTCCTTCTAATGGCTACACTTGACATGCAGGGGACAATTCCCCCGGCAGAGAGTGAAAAGGCGCTGGCCAGCTGAGCGGGACACTCAGCGAAAAGGAAGGACAGACAGAGGTCTGAGAGAGGAAGAGTGAAAGAGAGAGGGGAAGCTGGAGGTGGGATGTGAGCAAATAATCGAACTGTGCACATTTTTTGTTTCTACATCATTTTCAAAACTCCACTCGTGTTCAGAGGTGACGGGTGAAGAAGTGAAGGTGTGTGTCTGCTGAGCGGTGTGTGCTGGAGAGGTGAGTGAGGCCCATGAGCAGGGCCTGGGATCTTTAAAAAGCACATCCTCTAGAGCCTGGGGCAAGCTATGAGAGGAATACCAAGCTCTGTGAACAATGAGGAGAGGGCCGAGTCACCCCTGCTCACCAGCCTTTCACCGCACTGGCCACTCAAAGGGCCACTACCAGCACTGCACTGCCATCCAGCCAGGGTTAGAGATGTGTCTCCGTCTCTCTCTCCACAGTGTCCTCACCATGCTAAACCTGTGTCTATAAGGTAAATGTCAAGGAGATGTATTTTTCATATTCAAACTGAATGGGCTGAGATGTGCTGCTTGTACTACACCTCCAAAGATTTAACATGGAACAGTTGAGTGCTGCTTTAGCGGTGGACATGCATGACCTTTGGTGCTGGTGCAACCAATCCCAGTTTGATCGGTTGGTACTTTTTTCCACTTCAAACCCATCCAGCGCAAGAACACTGATGAATCCCATGACCTCACCCCATTTAAAAAATGACTGTGTAGGAAAAATGCAAAGCTAAATTGGTTTGAGATCAAAACTGAGCTTAAAGAAAAGTCAATAATGGACCCAGAAGAGAAACAGCTCAGAATGAAAGCTAATGTTTAAGTTGGCACATTTTTTGGCTAAAGCTGCAAAACCGTCAGACTCTGAAGGAGGAGGATCTCTGGAGGACTTTCTCTGCAGCTCAGTAGAAAGAAGCTAAATGTGTTTCTGTTGATCTCGTTCATCTCAGACCGAGCTCGATGCAGTTTGAGGGACGAGTCAATGAAGATTAACAACAGGGAGCAGGATGGAAGTTAAAGGCAATTCCACAAATAATTACTATTTAGTTCTCACCTGTGCAGAACTTGTCTTCCTCCCACTGTCACTCTGTTCCCTGCAAATCTCTCTCCTGCCTCTTTTCCGCTCTTTCTTCCTCCTTTCCCCCGAATGTGAAACCAAAGACAGCATCTCTCTTTAACTGTGATCAATCCCATGCAGCTTGGAACGATAAGAGACACTGCAGCCGAGCCCTTGGCACCGCTCACCAGTACAAAGGCCTCATATTTACATACAAGCCTCTTTATCTCAGCTGTGGGCTTGTTTTTTTTCTGTATTTGCGGTTAACTCCTCAAAGCCTCCGTCGAGATCCAAGGCTTGTACAGCTTGTACTTAATTACTGTAATTTCTAACATTAAAAGCTAATGGGTTGCCACTGCAATAATAAAGAGCGTGCTTTGTCTGTCAAGCCTTTTGATCTTGACACTTAAAAAAACCCAGTCCCCTAGGACGCTGACAATGAAGCCGACTGACAGGCCTGCTTGTAGGCTGCGGAGAAAAGAAGATTATTGCTCTTTGTAGACATGACCCCATCTGTCTTTTTTAGAGATTTGAGCTGTCTTGGAGGAATTTGGGGACAAAACGTTCTACCCATGTTCCAGGAGAGGAAGAACACGCTTCAGAGAGGGGGAGGAACCGCCACTTAAAACCAAATAGTTGCTCATCCAGAACGCGATCAAATGAGAAGCTCTGACGAGAATTTACGATGGAAAAAACAAAGCAAATGTCAGTTACATTTCACAAGCTCTGATGAAGATCTGAAAAGGATAATGATTCTCCACACATTCTAAATTGCATTTGCCGGATTTACGAGATAACTAAAATTCGGGGACATGTCCACAGGCCGTGATCATCACGAGAAGACAAGAAGCGCTGCAGGAGCCGGCAGCCCAGGAGCTCCGGACCCAGCAGCTGTCATTTTGCTTATTGACATTATGCATGCTCGATGTTTGCCATGCTGTTTATTCCCCACTCCACGGGGTAATTTGGGACACAATAAAATACTCAAGTGGGTAACAGAGCCCCCTTTGTGAGATGGGCCCCCCGAGGGCCTCTAATCTCTGCCAAGGAAAACAATGGCCCACTGCTGCACCGGGGCCCGCTGCTGTCAGTAATGCATCAGGTTCAAACACATGCTCATGCACATAGACAGCAGACATGGTTGGCACGGAGCCTTGGTCCCTCAGCCATAAGGAGCAAGCACCGGGCTCACAACCCGACGAGTAAAAGGTAGTCGTACTGGACCTAACCACCCCCCCCCCCCCCCCCCCCCAAACCATGAACGAATCAGAAAACCCAGTTCACGATGCCAAAACCCCAAATCAATGCATCTTCAGCCAAGTTCACACTGAACCACTATCTTGTGACCTGGAGTCGTTGTGAGTTCGGTACTACATGAGTGAGGAGCAATGGAGGGGGAGGGGGGGGGGGGGGGGGGGGGGGGGTCACCCACAACACAGTCCTTCACCAGGAGAAGCCTCTGACTGGTGTGAAGCCTGAACCTTCTGTGTATTCAGTCCGAAACCAAGCTCAGCTATAGATGCAGTTAATGCAAAGTGCACTGGGTTTGTTCTACCCTGTCCCATCACATGCATACAGTGAAAAAAACAAGGGCCGCCTCACCAAGACATTCACCTTCACCACCTTCACCACCTTCACCACCTTCATCGCTTCCTTCGCTCTGATTGGCTGACTGGGAAGCCTCTCTAATCGCGTCTCTGGCAAAATCATGTGGTGTGAATTAGGCATCAAACGTTTTGCTGGAATTGGAAAGAATGTCTGTTTAGACCATTTCCCAAGAAACTGTTAATGCAGTGTTTCCCATTCATTATCTAAACTGTGGTGGCCAACCGTTTTCTAATTGGTCCCAGCACAGATTCCCTAATGAACCAAAACATTTTTAACATAAGAGATCTCTAAGAGAACCGCATTAATCATGCGATGGTCCAGAATGATTTTACTGTCCTCGCAGACAGTCAGACCTCAAAGTATCAGTTGTGGCATCAATGAAGTTCTTTCACTCTTTACTCTGTGGACCTGTCGCTCTGACTCTGTTGCGTGAGAGAGGGACCATGTATTTCTCGCTGTAACTTCTTACCACGGAATAAACTATCATTAACTTTCCAATTGATGATATAACTGTTCGTCCTCTTTCCTTCTCCTATGAAGAGTTTGTGCTATAACCTGAAGAAATGATAGAGAAACCCAACAGTTCCCGTAACGAGCAGATACTTGAGGAAAGACTGTTGAGAGGGAAACACCCACATTAACTGAAGGAAACCTGTTGGAGATGGAGACTCCACGTGGGCGGCCATCTGCCTCGTCGGTTTGGGGGGGGTGGAGGAGATGTGGGTGGACCAAGGGGAGAGGAGTGGGAGGAGAGAGGTGAGAGAGACCAGGAACAGTTGTGAAACCGTCATATTTAAGCTCTGACTGACTGATTGTTATCGTGAAATCAGTGATATTTATAGATTAATGATGTGATTAACGATAGCAGCACAACTACTACTAATTATAATACAAGTTGCTCTTGAGAAGTGTCAAACCTTGATCCCGCAGCCAGTTGTACCTGCAGATTTAATCTGTGTGACTCAGGACAGATGTAATCCGGCATCAATCATCCAGACAACTTCTATAAATAGTTTGGAGTAAGGAGCTAATAACAGCGATGAGTCAGGGATCTGAACCAAACAACAGCAGCTGAGTCACGACTGCAAAGGACAGATTCACCGACTTCTACACCGAGTTCCTCACCAGCAAATGAATCAGAACCAGGGACCTTATGCCCGTTTCACACTGACCACGCACTCGTCTTGCTTTTCATTCTGGTGTCCGTGTTATCAGACCAGAGCGTCCACACGGTCCGAGTGAGCAGATTCTATATCTCGACTATTCTCTCTGCAGAACAGACAGTTTTAATGTTTATCTGTTGAATATGTCATGACATTTGCAAAGCTTCCTGTGCCTGTTTCAAAGTAAAAGTACTCTCAGGTTTCTGCAGACTGTCTCCATTCATTTGTTTTATCAAGGCATTGTTGACCAGAAGATACGGCTTCACACTGTAGAGTCCTGGTATTTAGTTGTGTCTTTTGTTCAAGGAATATAATAGTCGTACCAGAACCCTCACATTGAAGGGACGCTGGCTGAGTGAACCACAGACAACCGTGACATGCAGCCGAGCCGCGGTGCAGCCGTGATCCAGTGATCCACCCATCCATTATCTGTCCTGCTTATCCTGTGAGGGTCACAGGAGACGGGGTCACCGGCGTATCACAGAGCCCAACACATAGAGACAAACAACCATCCACACTTAAAACAGACTCAATTTAAAGACTCCAATCAACCTAACCCCAATCTGCATGTGAAGCTTAAATTCCCAGGTGTAAAATGTGTCTTTGTGTGGCACAACTAGAAAAGATGCACACAATGATTATGTGCCATCAATGATTCGTCTTCAACTGGTCCTTAACCACAGGAAGGCTTCTCTTTAGAGGTCAAGTGTGACAGTGCTTTAGCCATAAAATGTGTCGGAGCAAGACAAGGCGCTACTGATTTACAACATTCTATTGGTTCACATCAGTGGTGGAGGAAGTACTAAAACATTTTAGTTTGAAAAGTCTTCTTAATCAGTTATAATAACAATATATTAGGTGATATCGCTGAAATCATGAAACAAGGTCAGTGAGACATGTGGTGGTTTTACTGGGTTAAAAAAAAAGATGGTGTCATAATTTTCACAACAAACATTTTGACGTGTCACAGCTGGAAAAGTACTGGTGGAAGTGAAACCATTATCCATGGCTCAGTTCCCAGTGTCACAGTAATGAACCGTTCCTTCAACTGCCTAAACAGGAATGCAGCCGTTATTAAAGTTATTAAATATGACTTTACTTTTTAAAAAAGTCTGTTAACTCACGGGGGAAAAACTACACAAATAACAACTTATTAATAACGAAAAACGGAATCTGTCCTTTGACACAATCCACTTTCGTGCTGGTTATGGTTTTCAATGAGAAAAACACACATGCTGTTACAAAGCAGCAGCAGCTTTACAGAGGAACTATTTAAAAACCTTGGGCACAATAATGACAGGTTGAAAAAATATATAACTGTCCTCTGGAGTCATTTCACCAGCCAATGACAAATAGAGCGCCGACCGAGAGCCTGTAATCTACGTGTCCTCTTTGCATGTAACCTAGATCTGTTCTTTATTGGTTAACCACATGCGCTACAATAGCCAAACCACATGTGAGGGATTGTATCAATAAGAGCAGGTCATTAATCAAGCTTGTGTTTGCTGAGGGTTCCCTGCCTTCAAATGAAAGGCGGGATCGCTGCACTGCTGTTAGCTTGAAAAACATCAGTGTTTTTCACAAAGTAGTGGACGGGCAGTACGCTAAGACGTGCCCCCCCCCCCCCCCCCCCGAACAATACCACTGATATTTAGATGTGCAGTACGTATGAAAGATCTCCTCATATCTGCGGAAGTCTAAGTTGACGGATGACAGGGCATTCCATGCTCAAAGGGAATCTAAAGAGAGGATGAGCTCAAGGCAGCGGAGAAAAGAAGAAGATGAAAGAGATAAATGTTCTGGCCTCAACAAATGTGCGTTGAAGCCTCAGTTCCAAAGCCTGTTTTCTTTGGAAACCGGCTTTACCTCTGGACCGGGCTGTAAGTGGCCGTTAAACGTTCATTTCAGAAACTAAATCTGTGACGATGCTGGAGCCAAGAGACTCAGTTGTAGAGAAACAAGCGATAGGGTGAAAATCAGAGTCCTTCCTGAAACAGGCGAAGGTCATACACTGGGCGAACCGTCCAATGAAACAGGAGGACAAGTCCAAAGGGAGCAGGCAAACAGAAAATCCCCAAAAACTAGAAACGAGGCCAAAGTCGTGCACTCAGAAGTTACACAATGAAAACCACGGGGAAGCTTAGGGCAGCTGCTTGCTAGAGAATAATCCATAATCAATTTGAGACCCGATTTGTCCCTTCTGACAAATACCGGGTTCGTTCCCGACTGGAGGCAAGTGGGTGACGATTAGCTGCTTAAATAACCCTGAAATAAATTAAATGTATAATAACCACAAAGAGACACAAAATAAACAGACGTAGATGATCGCAAAGAAACACAAAATGACCACAAAGAGACTAAAAATAACCTCAAAGAGACACAAAATGACCACAAAGAGACACAAAATAACCACAAAGAGACACAAAATAACCACAAAGAGACACAAAATGACCACAAAGAGACACAAAATGACCACAAAGAGACTAAAAATAACCTCAAAGAGGCACAAAATGACCACAAAGAGACTAAAAATAACCTCAAAGAGACACAAAATGACCACAAAGAGACTAAAAATAACCTCAAAGAGACACAAAATGACCACAAAGAGATACTAAATGACCACAGAGATGTAAATGACCACAAAGTGACACAAAATGACCACAAAGAGACACAAAATGACCACAAAGAGACACAAAATGACGACAAAGAGAAACTAAATGACCATAAAGAGATACAAAATGACCACAAAGAGACACAAAATAACCACAAAGAGATACTAAATGACCACAGAGATGTAAATGACCACAAAGAGACACAAAATGACCACAAAGAGACACAAAATGACCACAAAGAGATACTAAATAACCACAAAGAGACACAAAATGACCACAAAGAGACACAAAATAACCACAAAGAGATAGTAAATGACCACAAAGAGACACAAAATGACCACAAAGAGACACAAAATGACCACAAAGAGACACAAAATGACCACAAAGAGATACTAAATAACCACAAAGAGACACAAAATTACCACAAAGAGATACTAAATGACCACAGAGATGTAAATGACCACAAAGAGACACAAAATGACCACAAAGAGATACTAAATGACCACAGAGATGTAAATGACCACAAAGAGACACAAAATGACCACAAAGAGATACTAAATAACCACAAAGAGACACAAAATTACCACAAAGAGATACTAAATGACCACAGAGATGTAAATGACCACAAAGAGACACAAAATGACCACAAAGAGACACAAAATGACCACAAAGAGATACTAAATAACCACAAAGAGACACAAAATTACCACAAAGAGACACTAAATGAAGAAGTACAGATGTAAAGTGAACACAAGAAGAAAAAAACTCTTTGTTGCCAATAGGACAGATGCAAAACATGAAAACTGGTGTCATGTGCCTATTTATAACACATTATACTATTATATTAATAATATCTCATATTAGACTATCAATGATGATCAATAATGATTAAATTATTATCACAAAATATGGCGGAATATAGATATAATGTGCGTCTGTCTTTGAAACTGTTCCCTCTCACAATGCAACGCTATAAACATCAATCAACAGCCCTCTAAGCCCCGCCCACTTACACAGAGCTTTCATATCTGTGTCCTCTCCATCCCGACAAACAATCCACATGTTTGCGTATGAAGGACTAACCCCCCCCCCGGTCTATAGGGCAGAGTAACCCTCATTACCCACATCAGACGCTCACCGTGGACCCTTACATGTGCTGTCAACGAACAGTCAGTGGAGGGGATTAGACCCCTTGTTCATCCCCTGCTCGTGGGCTGGGTCTGGACTCCAGAGGTTGTCAGATCCAGCTGGGAGACCTCACTTTGCCTCCCGGTGTTGTGACACCGCGCCGACGGATGAATCAGACCGTCGAGCCACTTTGAAGATCAGCGGCTATTCTTGCCCGAGTGCCCACATTGTTCTACGCTTGAATTCGTGCACCTGAATCCACTAATCGATGGTTGTTTGTTCTGTGTGCACATGAATGACATGTGAGGGCTGTTAAGTGATATTTGAGTGTTTCACAAGGAGAGGCTGCCCGAGGTTCAGTCGACCAAGATGCCGGTGTGAGGCTGTGAGTCCCTCGTCAGCTGCTGGGGACTCAATCCCTCTCAAACCTTTCTTTCTTCTCCTGAGTCCATAACTTTCTGGATTTGATCTATAAACAAGTGCAGTGACTAAACCGGCCTGTTTGAAATGGGCTGTTCATCAGAATTATTCCTTTAGTGAGTCCTCCTCAAACTGTTCTACAATAAAATTACACTTTTTTTTTTATTGTTTATGTGTTTGAGAGCTTTCTATAAACAGTCTATGGTGCAGAGTGACATTTTGTGTTCATCATACCTGGTTAATCTGCAGTGAAGATTGTATAGTTAATGTTTTTCATGTAGTGAAACTGAATTTGCTTCATTGCTGTTTACATGTGTGGCAGAAAAAAAAATTTTGTCTCGACAAACTGACACAATTCTTCAAAACATAGGTTTACAATTTTTCAAAATAAAAGCTCTGCAATTCACCTCGATATAAAGCATTACAGCAACAAAACAAACATTTTGCTTTTACTTTGTAGAAATTGGTAAAGAAGGAGAGAATGTCCAATATGATGGAATAAAAAAAAGACTACAGGACTGGAGACACGTTGTCCATCTCTGTCTACAGTCTATGGTCTTAACAACCAGTTTAATACACGTTTATTTCTCCATACATCCCATTAACTGCAGTCGGTCACACATGCTAAGACATGGCTGAAATTGAATCAATATGGGACACGAGGATGACACATCTCCCTGAGCCGTTGAGGATTGTTGGGACAGCTGTCCCCCCGTCCTGAAGCATCTGCAGTCTGAAGACAGGCAGCAGCCAGGGATCAGCAGCCAGGACCCTGTGTCCTCGCTGAGTAATGGACATTTACAAATCGGTTCCTTGGGGGATCTGCTGAGGAAGGGAGACAGACACAGGGTTGAAACTTAGAGGAAATGTCTCTGGCCTGAGAAGCAGGACATGTGGTCACACACCTGCACCGAGGCTGGATGGTGGTCGGGCTCGTCCTGAGGGGATGAGGAATAAATCCAAAGCTATGGACGGACTGGCTGTAAAAGAATGACCTGAGCTCCCAGTGGGAGCTGTGAGGCTGGAGAACAAGTAATAAAACTGAGTCACGCTACAATACAATGACACGGTGAGCACGAGGTGTCAGCAGAGCAGCGCGAGAAGAAACACATTTAAAAAAGATCAGAATGCAAATGGAAGAAGACGGAAACCAACCCTGATGCTGTGTCCTTGAGTTTACCTGCTTCAGTTGTTCTCGTCATGTCTCCATCCACTGGTGTCTTGAAGTGAGGACAGAGGAGACGACAGAGGAGACGACAGAGGAGACGACAGAGGAGACGACTGCTTCCCCTGTACGTACAGTAAACAGGTTAATGGCTGCTCGCTGCCTCGATGCTACAATTAGTACTTGTAGTTATTGTTTGTGGACTGAAAGTACAAATTAATTTACAATTATGTCCCTGACCTTCTGTAGAGGAGGTTTGGCCAATTGGATCATCGTTTTATAACTTCCTGGAATTATGAAAGTATGATTAGAATTCCCAAGTTAACAAATAATTAATCTGAATTCACCGTCACACTCTTTTTCAACACAGAAATACAATAAATAATTAATTTCCTTTCATCAGAACTTAAGACTGAGTCAGTTCTTCCACAGACGAGTGTCATGTTGTTCATTGGAACAAGTTTAATATCTTCGACTGTCACAACGCTGAAAGAAACCTGAGATGCAATCATTCATTCTCTAAATATAGTTGCATCGAGTATGTTTGACAAAACAACCATTGTCATTTATCCACACAACTTCAAATGAGCCGGCAGCCGAGGTAAACCAAGAAAGAGAAAGATTGTTCATTCCTGTCTTGTTGGATCACATAGCGCAGTGGGAACAATGGCCGCCTCTATGAAAGGGTCATTGAGAGAAACTTGAGGAAAACGATCACACAAGATAACACAACAGAGGGAAAACCCTGAAGGAAACACAACGCTGTGACCGCCGATGAGTAATGTAATGAAGAAACAGTAACACTTGAGCTTCTTAATGTATAGATACAGTGTGTGACGCCTAGCCCTGTGTAAACAGCCATTACGAAATTACAATGTCCAAGCAAAACATACATCACCTACAGTGTCATTTCCCCAAAAAGTATTCTGTATTGAGTCATTGAATACACAAATATTGTATTAATCTGAATCACAGTGACGCTGTGGTCTTTTCCATCTTCTAACAATCACGGCTCATTTCTTCTCGGTCCAGTTATGATCCAAAAAGACAGAAACGTCAGTGACATTGAAGTTTGTCACATTCCTCCACCCAGTTGTGGCTCGTGGTCAGGCACAGTCGTCTGTAAACACACATACATATCTGTGTTTAATTTGACACACACACACAGAGACACACACACACACACATCTGGCTCTATACCCCATAACCTTACACTTAACTTCTATCACACATACACACATTTTAACACACACACACCTCTTGTGTAACCTGTGCGAAGGCTGTGACATGTCGAGCTCTGTAATCTACTGAACGGAGACATGTCACTTATATAATCCCAAGATGTTACCCTACTGTAAAGTGTGGGCAGGCTCACACATGCACCTGAGTACAGTGTAGCCCCAGAGGTATTTATGCAGTATGCCCCCCCCCCCCCGCTACACACACACTTTTATAACATGTTTGAAATGTTTCCACTAAATATGGATTCAAGTTTGAAGGTATTTAATCATAGAATAATCACCTCTTCATGCCCAACACCAAACTCATTCAATGGCCCTTCTACTCGGATTATATCTTTAAATTGTGTTGTTAAAAAAATCACCTTTAGACACATTTTAAAACATATATACAAATATTCTGCTTTAATAAACATATTTTCCACAGAAAATGTCAAATTCCTCAAAGCACAAACTCCACGGAACTTATGAATAATATCTCTCAGTGCAAAAGTTTAACCACAAGACTCAAGATGTGTCCTGAAGGTTTCAAATTCCCAAACCACAGTTGTGGAAGCCACACAGAGGATTGAATTCCTCAGCACTCCAAAACTTCCCAAGTGCAAAAAAAAAACATACAAATAATTCGGCGCTGTTCTAAACCTTTGGTATTCTGTCTGTTGTAAACACTGAGCTGGAAGATTCCGAGTGGACGTTCAGCCGGAGGGATTCTCTCCCTTCGGCAGGAGCACCGCTGCCTGGGAGATTGTCCACACAGAGGAGAAGAACAAAGGTCACGACTCAGAGACCAAGGTCTAAGCCCCCCCCCCCCCCCCCGCCCCCCCGCACTATTCAACCGTGGTCATCGTCTTGCTCCGTCTTTGGCACTCACTGATCCCAACCAGCTCCCGGCTACCGGGTCTAAAAGCCAGAAAATGTGGCCCCGCTCTGCTGTGGTGCTCCTGCCAGCAGAACTGAACCCCCCCCCCCCCCCCGCCCGGGTGTAGGCTACGCCCTTCCTGTGTCACCGGGCGGTGCAACAATGCCAAATGTTCGACTTTAACGGCAGGCAATTTATAGACTCTGACAGGAGCAAATTTGGACTTGTGGCCAGAGGTGTTGATTACCCTTTTTATCTGCCCCTTTGTTTGGGAGCACGATCAAAGCCTTCACCCATTAGCCATCATGTGCCATTCTCCACTCCACCCCCCCCCCGCCCCCCCAACACAACCACTGCCTCCTGCCCAAATCTTTGGCACACGGCCACGCACCGGCCTACTTTTCTTTGTTTTTATCACTTCAAAAGGTGGCGCCTCGCCCCATTCATCACACAACAGTGCTCCTGTCGAAGCTGCAACAGAGTCAGATTGTTCAGGAATTTGCGCATCTAACAAAGCGTGGTGAGCATCTGCAAAAATCTGAAGATGTAATTCAAGGAAGGATAATTCAGCTCAGAGGCGTCTTTGATCTGTGAGCTGTTGCATATCTGCAGCCACACCCTCACCCATGGTTCTCTTCATCATGCGCCATTATGCTTTTTTTGATATTTCATCTCGCCGAGCCCCCGTTTGAACACATCACCATAAATTAGCCCTGTGATGTGGAATGCCCCTCGATGATGATGCCTTTGTTTTTCACTGCTTCTCAGAAAGGGGACTTTCATACGGGGGCAGATATTTGTTGACAGTTTTTGGGATCATTTCTGTTTTGAAGCTCGGGACAAAGAATGGGAAAACATCCAAAAAGGCTCATGGCACAGTGGGAAGAGTTCAGTCCTAAATATGTCACACAAAATAAAAAAACGGGTCTCTGAACTTCTGCCGCCACAACCCCAGACTCTGGAGGAAGCTGTTGTTTTGAAAGATGATTAAGAAAGTGTGTATTTTTCCTGAGGGGGTTGTTTTTGAAGCCGAGTTGCGGCCGGGTGGATTCGAGCGGGTATCTTCCCTTCCTGCCCATATTTGTGCAAATGTTGTCTATATGAAGAAAAAGGCACGAGACTGAGGAAGCCACCCCGGCTCTCTCCGAGGCACCCTGCCCCTATCGGGAAGCCTAATCCGATGAGCTCACACTCAGCATGTTCCTCTTGTGAGTTCTGCATGACTTGCGCTGCCCCCAGAGATAAAGGGCGGATGGGGTGCTGCTGTCCTCCTGGAGAGATGGCTAGTGTGTGTGTGTGTGTGTGTGTGTGTGAGATTGGGGTGGGGAGCTTACAAGGAGGTGGGAGGGAACGGGTGGGGAGTTGGGGTATGCTGGAGGGGTAAGGGGCGTATAGGGGACATACTAAGGCCTCTGTGTGCATGTGTGGGGGAGTCGCATCATCCACCACCTCTCCCGCCCTTGGACACTGACCTCTTTGTAGGATGCATATTAAAAAACTCAGGCCTGTGAAGATGACCCCCCGAGACTAATCCTGTGACCTCCAGCGCATTAAAGTGACCGTTAGTGGACGGGGCCGGGGACAGTCTGTCATGTCTGTCAACTCCCAGTGGACGGATACTGGTGTGTGTGTGTGTTGTGCTTGTGGTCAGTGTTTGTTCCGTGAGTGTGTGAGTGCAGCGTGTGGTGTGCGGAGTCTGTTGTTGCAGTGGGGTGTTGCGTGTGTGCAGCGTCCGGGGCCGGCAGCACAACACAACAGTGGATGTGGTGGCAGCCTGATGTTCGGGGGCGGGGGGGGCGGGGGGGGGGGGGGACATTTGGACATGTGGCCGGCACCATACTCGACAGATTTAGGTGTTTACTGAGATGCTGGTGGTGGAGCAACAGCACCGCCGGTCATGTCGTGACTACTTTGCACTTTGATTACTTTAATATGTGTGTTATAAAAAAAACTAAACTATTGAATAAGTTTCATAAATGTCATGGAATCCAGTTCACAGTAGGCTGTAGGAAAACAAACTGGTTCCACTGGGTCATCCGTGAATGTCACTTTATTTTTTAACTATTTATAACCAGCCATGAGGAAAAAACCAGTAAGCTACAGAAGCACAGTTTCTTTTTCCCTTTTCTGAAAGGTGCTCCGACCCGAGGGGGAATCTTTTACAGCTCCTGGAGTCTGTAACTTTGAGCGGCCATTTGGTTTTGTTATGTTCACTGGAAGCTCAAAGTACCGACTTGTCCCTGGGACCGGTGGACACGTCTTCTGAAGCTCCGAGACTGGAACTTTATGTGGTGATAAAAAAAAAGGGCCCAATAAAGGCTTCTCACCAGCAGCAGATCCTCCCAGTGCAGCAGTCCCTGTTAATCACAGCAAACAGTTGGAGATCCTTTCAAAGGGGATTATATCAGGGTCAGGAGCATTTGGACCTTAATTACCCTTGACATAATGTTTGACCATTCTGTTACCGCTGGGGAGGGCAACACTTATCAAGGGGACATGGGCCGAGGGGTCGCTGGGGTCACTCAGGTCAACACTGCAAACACAGCCCAGCCCCCAACCCCCAACGCAACTTGTCCCACATTTCTATGAATGAGTCCCGGGATGGAGCTCTGATCCTTTTACCTCGCCAGGACTCGTGATTGGTCGGGCTTGGTAGCATCGCATTTCCGGGCAAACAGTATTTCTAGAATCTCCTGCTTCACCTCACTTGGTTTAATGGTCGTTCAGAATATCTCCTCTGACGGCTTTTCTTTTCTTGAGTTCTTTAAGAAAAAAGTAATTGCTCTTCAAAATCTATCAGCTCCAACACATCACATTATTCTGAATTAAACCAGAAACCAGAAGAAACTCAACCCAGTAGCATAGAAACTCTATGACCACTAGCATTTTGTCTACACATCTGCCAGCGTTTGTGTGTTGAGTGCTTGTTATAGTTGCTTCAACAATATGAACTTGTGATTCCCAATTAAAAATGACAAATTACATATTTGCGTCCACACTTTTCATCTAGCACCTTCAAATCCACTTGCAGCCATTTGAGTGCCCATGGATGTGTTTATCTTAAAGTGAGTAAGTTGTGTTAAGGCCATACAATATGTTGGCAGTGGAAAGTGATTGTACAATTCATCAACCAGTTCTAAAGGTGCTTTATAAAGATAGAGATGTGAGTCTATGCACAGGGACGTGCAGCAGCAATGATAAATCCCTTTAAAAGCCATGTCCCAAGGTTATGGGACATGCTCTCTGATTGGTTCATTGCATCGGTTCCTCTTCTCTTTACCAAAGTCAAACAATGAGAACGTTTCTCTCAGAACTCGATAAGACATTAATATAAAGTAGTCAGTGTGTGTCAGCATGTCTCGGTCTAACGAGGCAAAAAGAGCAGTTCCCAGTCTCCTATCTCCAGACTGGAGCTCGCACAGTGGCAAGCTTGTAACTCCCTGTGGAGTTGAGCGTACAGCATCTGCACATTGAAGTATGAAGCAGATAATATACAACAAGAGGATACATGGTATGTCCTCAAAACACTTTTTCTACATTCTGTCAAGGCCATTCACACAGCAGAGCACGTTCCCACACATTATGCTCCACAGACGTTATTGCAGTTCCCAGATGAAGTGAATAACACTGTTTGTCTCATAATAATCATAAAAACAATGGACAGAAGTGGCCTGATCCTGCAACTGGTGGTGGATCCCACTGAGGACTAACAGCATATGAATATCTGCTGCCCGCTGAAAGCAGGCCGTGCACCAGAGGCCAGCTGCATTACATAATCTTTATGAAATGTTGATGCTTGAGAATCGCCGCTCGCCTCCCGAGGTGAAGTGTCTTCAATGATCTAATGGGGCCCGCGTAACATTTGCACATGCTCAATAATTTACCCAGGGTAAATAGTCTTTTGTCCTGCGTCACGCTCCACTGGGCAAACACATTATCTCCACTGACACATGAGCACAACAGAAAAACACAACATTACCACAAAATGTTGTGCTTTTTTTTTTTTTGTCTCTGTCATGTTCCTCATCCAAAGGAACAGTGCACGACAACATCTTTCACACAATGCAAAATAAAAAAACATCCTCCCCTTAGTTGGGATGGGGGGTGAAGGGGGGGGGGGGTGAGTGCGTGTGTGTGTGTGTGTGTGTGTGTGTATGTGGGGTAGGGTGGGGGGGGTACATAAATTAGTGGAGCTGTAGGGGGGATTGAGAGAGGATTATGGAAAGGTAGGGAGGGCTGGAGGTTGTAATCTGTAATTAGTTTATAATTGCATCTTAGTTGTTGCTATTATTCTGCATGACGTGAATCAACTTAATGACACAACAACAAGGAGAGAAAAAAGCAACATGACTCATGACACCAGACCCACTAACACCCATCACTTCACTTCTCTCAACTGCTTTTGAGTTCCCGTAATAATTAACTATACGACCACACGACTGCTTTTTATTTACCCTGTTTACTTATTTCAGCTTTAAGTGTGTAACTGTTCCCAAAGTCATTGTTACCGACACGAAGCTGGAACAAGGTCAAAATGTACAAACAATAGGACGATGGTGAGGAAATAACTATTTACGTCTAGAAAGTCCCTGATGACTCAACGACAGCTTAGAGCCTTTATAACTGTCTTCATCACTAACTGGGCTAAATGGTTAAAATCCCAGTTTGAGTACTAGAGGTGTGTGGTGGTTGTAAACTATTTTGGTTAAAGGTAAGTAAGTGTTTAAAACTCTATTTCACCGTGGGTTGTGTTGATGGTGTTGTAAACTTGTAATTACAAATCATAGGGTCCAAGGAAGAAGTGAAGTTCCTGTGAGATAGTAAAAAGAAGTTTGATAAACTTCATTAGGAGTCGTGTGTTCACTGGTGGGAATTAAATCAGAGCAGACAGAGGAGATTGAATAGGAACAGGATGCAGTCATCCCTGAAGCTACCTGACACGAGGGCAGGATTTGAGATTTGTCTGTGACTCGAGTACAGACAGATGGGAACTGACCCTGATGGGTTCGTTACTCAGAGAAGACAGAGGATCTTTTTTCTAAAGCCGTTTTCAGACTTGAACTCCAGATCAAATCTGGAGAATTGGCTGCGGTTTGCTTTTCACAACTTGAAAGATCCTGGATTTCTATAGACTTTATAGAAGGAGTGTCATGACTCTCGGATAAAGAGTTTTTGTCTTTTGGTTATTTGACTTTTACCTGTTTTTCCTTGTTTTCAGATTTCTGTTCATTCTGCGTTTAGATCGGTGTTCCATTCTGTGTTTCCTGTTTTATTTTGAAATTCTGATCCCCCTTATGTTTCTATTACTTCCTGCCTTGATGTGCTTCACCTGTTCGTCCTCTACCTCCTGTCTCTGGTTTGTCCTCAGTTCAGTTTGTCTTTAAATGTCCTCTACTCTGTCAACCTTCCTGAAGCCTTTAGTTTTGACCCAACGTCTCTGATCTTGTGATTTTTCTGTCATGTTTAACTGAATCTAAAGCTTTTAAAGGATTTCACAGATTCTCTAATTTGATTTGATCTGCGCACGCCGGCATGTTGCTGTGGAAATGAGGTGTTGGTCCATTGATTGTCTACAGTCAGTTATTTTACAGTGCATTATCGAGGTAGTGATATAAGGTAGATGATTTATTGCATGTTACACCAATAACTCACTGACCATTAGACGAGAGAACAATGAACCAGCATGTGAAGTTTGTGATTCTGTTTTTATTTTTTGCACTGTTGGATTTGGATGATGCTAAATAAACTTGTCTTGCACCACATGATTCGATCTTAGAGCGTGAAATATTTAATATCCTGCACATACAAGGATTTAACTTGTGATCAAACTTCTTAAAGATCATCTCTAGTTGATAACAATCATATGATTTAGTTTCTTTCTTTCTTTCATCTCTTTATCAGTGAAAATAATTTGATAAATAATTTCATTACCACTGTGATAACTCTCATGTCTGGTTCTGAGTCTGGATGGCCGACCATGTGGCAGAAGGTCCTGGGTTCGATTCCAGAGGAGGACCTATATACGCTGAGTGTAACTCCTCCTCCTCTCTGCCCTTTGACCTTTGCTGACACAAGTCTTCAGTTGTTACAGCAGCAGGCCAGACAGAAGGAGGTGGTCGAATGAAAATAAGAAATACAAATTGATACTGACATGTACATCATATACACCTTGTCACTCAATATCAGATGACAGGACAGGACATCTGATATATTGATTAATCTGCCTCATGAAACAGAAGAGAAAACCAAAAACTGAAAGACCTGGATAAACGTCCAGTGTTTAAGACGTCTCTAAACTTTTGATAAATAACTACAGCTGTCAAATTAGCTTTCCTCTGTTTGTGTTGTCAAAACAAGGGCGGCCACAGTGTGGTCTCTCGATCCCTAACCCTAACCCTCCACCATAAAAAAATAACGAATTGACAACAGGGCCGAGCGTGACCTGGGGTGACACGGGGCAGGAGCCCGTCTGGCAGCTCTGGAACACGCTGCACACACAACATGCTCCAGTGTGAACGATGCCTCGCTGCGTGTGCGTGTGTGTGCTTGTGTGTGTTTGTGTGTAAGAGGAGCCAGAATACCCCGTCAGACATTTGTCAGGGGGGCATCAAAATGAATCAACGTTTGTATTAACTGCAGGAAAACACTTGTAACGTTTAATGACGCGGCCACGGGGGACGCTGCCAACATACGAGGCATTCATCGGAAAACATTCCCCCCCCCCACTCCCTCACCCCCCTAGTGAAAATGACAAAAGTGCTGAGTGTGTACAGTGAGCTGCTGTTTCAGACGCTGCTTTATAGCCGGCGTCGGATTTTTTACATGAGACTCGGTGGCTGCGCTGCACAATGAAGAAATGAACAGACACTGGGGCTGCGTTCTGAAAACCAAGAAGAGTGGAGCTCTGACTCTGGTTCTCATAAATCTATCACTGGATCTGTTAAGTGAGCCTAGAATAGGCATGGGGGGGGCTGGTGGGGGGGGGTAGGGGGGGTGTTGTTTTTTGGTTGCACTCCACAGGAGATGATGATGATGCTGACAAGTGGCAGTTTTTTGAGAGTTGGGGTAAATTAAGGATTTTATTCACTCTGCTCTTGCTCGTTTTTTTTATTGCAACAGTGGAAATAAGCGTGCCAATGTTTCCCTGTGCCACATTCCGCTCACAGGTTCACAATGGAACAAACCCCCCCATTACAAATATTAATCTGTGTGTATTAATGAATTCCCGGTGGGCTTTGGACAATATCACGTTTTGTAATCAGTTTTTTTTTTTAACGTTTAGGTTTCACAGGCCAAGACTAATGGAGAGTGAGAGGGAGAATGGACACATTGTCTTCCAGCTCGGCCACGACGGCAGCTAAATATTTGTGTGTGTGTGTGTGTGTGTGTGTGGGGGGGGGGGGGGATCCCTCTTATGGTAAAATCCAACACTTGTTGTAAGTCAAATACTGAGAAGCTGATCCACGGTGAATAAGCGATTCTCTGATATGTGACAAAGGCCTGAGAATAATGCAGCTCCGCAAGATCCCATCATCACATCGTCCGGCTTATTGTGCTGTAAAGAAACTTCTATACAATACCTGACGTACTTTCATCCGCTCTTTACTTAGATGCACGTCACAGTTAAAAGAGCAGTAGTGGCTCTTTGATGTATGCACACGCAGGTGCACACGGGCCCATACATATAGGAAATGTGCAGTATATTAAATTAGAATAATTTAATATAGTAGCTCACAGACAGTCTGTATTGTTTCATCCACTCCACTGAGCTCCTGTGTCCAGTGGACAACCACAGGTCCACTCAGGGACAACTGGGATCAACATGTCACATCAGGTCCAGGTGAGCCAGGGGACAAAAGCTCGGGGAGGAATTCAGAATTGGGAAGTGAGCAGGAAACGAGGAGAGCGGGAGAGAAAGACCCATTTTTCTCTCTATGGTTTCCATAAAGGCGAGCTCTCTGATTGCCAGTGTCAAAGTGACAGGGTCCTTTATGAGCACTGGGCCGGTCCCCGCCCTGGTTTGTGTAGCCAGGCAGTGATAGCAGTGCCCATTGTTGGGCCACGGAGAGAGGAGCTGCCCTGTGCTATTGAGAGGGGAGGGGCCCGGCCCGGCTTGCCCGCCCTGTGCACTGTGTTGGCTGAATAGGCAGCTAAGGTGTCCATGCCCCCCAGTGCCCTTCAGTGTGGGAACGCCAGTGCAGAGAGCACCTGCAGCTCCTCCACGCCGGCTGACAGAGGATTGCGTGCTAGCTGGAGATGCGTGGGCCAGCGGGAGGTGACACTCGGCCCTGACGGGGACAGAAGGAGTGTCCGACTCCCATGCTGTGTTCACATCTCCTGCCTGAGATCAGAAGGATCGGGTTCACGTGCACGCTGCATTGTGCACGCAGAGGGACGGTATATATAATGTACAAAGAGTAATGAGACACCTTGAGCAGAACAATACATATACAATTGCCATCAGTGCACATCTATACATGTTATACAACAACAAATTACAGTACATAAAGCGAGGTGTCAGTAATGCTCTGGGAAACCAACACACACACACACACAAACAGACACACACACACAAATCAGATAAGACACTACCTGTTTCTACGGCTCTTGTGACAAAAAACACATAAAATCTTGTTTCTGCTCCAAATGATCAAATGTTTTACTTCTGTTTATCGATAATTAGAATCTATAGAAAGTCAGAAAGTGAATTAAAGTGTTTAATATTCACCTGTTGCATCAATCAGTCACTCATTTATTACCTGGCATGTCCCAGGTGATGTGTCTCTGTCTCTACGCAGCCATTCCTCACATTCCTCCCCGGGACGGACAGATAGGACCCCACAGAACAGGATGAGGACTTCAAAACAAGACAACATTCCTGAGGCAAGTTTTAACAAAAAAATAAATACTCCGCTGCTTTATTTACTGCAAGTAGCACGGAGAGGGGAGATGGGAGTGTGTGAGGGAGTTTCTTTGTTTTTGTTCTTGCTAATTATTTATTTACAGGGGCCAGTATCTGACTCCTGTCATAGAAAGGCATGGAGGGAGGGAGGGGAGGGGGGAGGGTAATCTTTTTAAACAGAGGCCTTCAAAATAAAAGTGTTTCAGTTTACACTCGTAACGCTGCAGTGTCTTTGGAAGGATTTTAAAATCTCATCAGCCGTTCACTGGACTGACTCCTGATTAGCGCTGATTGGTCACAGCTTTTTTTCCACCGGGACAACAAGTGAACGGCAAAGCTACTTGACACATGACAAGCAGCTTGAACTAACTTGTTTTCTAAAGGGGGGGGCGGGGGGGGGGACTCCACTGGGTTCACCACAGTGCGCCTGTTGTTCCAGCGCTCAAAGATTACAATTAACCAGCCACTCCTGTCGGGGGGCTTAATGACCGAGCGCTGCACAAGCCAGCAGCAGGGCCACTTCCTGAAGGGGGCCGGGTTAGCCCTAATTGGTTCTGGCACAGCGGCCCTCGCTGCTTATCTCGAAGCCAGCTGAGAAAAATCACCTGTGAAGTGTGAATCAAAACATGCTGATTGCAGGAAATGCAGCTCGAGCAGCGTGCCCCCCGGTGGAAAGGCTTCTTGTTATCATATCACACACCCAGTCGCGTTTCCTTGATTTCGAGTTTCCCGTTCCGTGTCAGGTCAAAGTGATTAATTGCTGACGTGCCTTCTAAATATGAGAAGCAGGATTATTCAGACCAATCCAGTTTCTCCCCGGAGGGATCCTTTGTTTTAATTCCACGTCTGCCCTATACGCAAGGCCAGGGAAATAAACATAATAACATTTGAGGAAATAATGGAATATCCCCTTTATTTTATTTTTTTTACAAAAGGACCCAACCAACTCATGTCCAAGCTCAGAGTCAAATGCGGCAGAGGGGGGGAGGGGGAATGGGGGGGCTTGTATGGGAGGTCCAGGGGATTTGGGTAAACCATCTGTTGACCAAAGCTTTTGGGAAAGAGCTCTAATATGGATTTAGGATATTATTCTCTCTGCAGGTGGGATGGTCCAAACCCCCTGTGGATTTCTCCGGGAGGGAAGGAGTGAGCCTTTGGAATAAAAAAAAAAAAGAAGAAATTCAAAAGAAGGACGGAGTAAAACGCACGGGACAGAGATGCTGCATTGTTGAGCCGCTCCCTAATCCCCCCCACTCATTGAGTCAGGTACGAGGGGCTCAACAATGGAGTTTAACAAAAAAAAGACAAAAAACACAAGAATTCCACAAATATCCACATATATTTAAAACGGGGGTTTCCTTCCTGCCACATTCCTCAGGCAGGACTTGTAGGACCCGGGTCCACATGAACCACGACAGCACACAGAGGAGACCAGGAGAGTGTGACCCTGGTTTCAGGTAGACTTTTTTCCATCAATAGTGATTTTACCCCCTTTTTGCTTATTGTTTGTTTATCAGGATTGTGCTACAGAGCTTTAAGGCACCAGGTGCTTTCACTGTATCAAGGGGGGGGGGGGGGGTGCACAGCTGCTCGTGTCCACACCAAGAACAGAGAGAGGACTTTATTCTTCTACGTGTGCACAAATAGGCAGGATGGCTCATACACATTTTTTTTTTTTTTTTTTTAATAAAAGCATAATCTGCTTAAACTCAGGGACCTCTGCCTAAACATCACTTCAATCTGCCACCTACAGCGTGTGGGCCAAAACAAACCCAGGCACAAACCACTTGACCCGGGACGTGGATTTCACCAAAAAAAACATAATCCAAGCCTTTAGAGAGAGAAAGAAAAAAAAAAGCAATTCTCTCAAAAGGCAGGTTTCTGTTCATTCACGTCTGGTGAGGAGCGTCCAGATGGACGAGTGTCTTCAAGTCCAGGTCTCCGCCTGCGACAGATGCTGAGCAACTGTGAACGGATGAAGACCCACTGACTTCATATTATTATTATTATTATTATATTATACATTGGCTTTAAAATTCAGCTTTTCTGTGAATTCACAATTAGAAACAATCTAAGAGAAGCACCGGGAGTTCGATACCCTGAGGGTGATGACCCCGAGGAGGAGGAGGAGGTGGTGGTGATGATGGGAAGCTCTTTCACAGCTCCCTGTCAGTAAACTACAGCTTCCCGCTAATCCGGCTCTCATCCCCCCCCACCACCCCCCCTCACCCCCCCCAACCCCCACCCCTCCTCGGCATCCCCCTCCCCACCAATTCAGGTCCCAATCTGAGATGCACGGAAATGTGTATTTTGATGAACAGATTGTGTTATTGTTGTTGACGTGGACGTGGGAATAGCGATGGGTAACTCCACGCTATTAGTTTGTCTACACAACATGGAGCAGCTGTGTGTGTGTGTTTGCCTTTACACACTTCACAGCAGTTGTTAAGACATTTGACATTTTGACGCAGCGCTCTCTGGAGACCATTAATAATTCATGGGAATCCATCTGATCTCTGTGGATATCTGAGTCCGGACCGTCCCCTCGAGACACGTGTGGGTCCGAAATACAGAAATTCAAAAAATGTTGAACAAAGGAGCCGTGTGGGGAAGGGTCACACTTTGGAGAAAGAAAGCTGGTAGACAGATTAATTGCTCCACATTAAGCCATAAACATGTCCATCGCATTCAAGTTGTTTGTGGGGGTCCTTGGAATTAATACAAGGACAATAAAGAGGACTTAAAGCCCGATTAGTGGACTTGGTACCTATTAGACACAGGATCTGGCTGGGGTGATCCCATGCGTAAGGATCTGTGAATCCGGCCACTTAAGAGGGCTCTGTGGTTTTGGGTTGATTAGTTTCGCGGATGTCCTTCCTGGTGCTGTTGGGATATCCTGCTGCTTTCTGGTAAACTACACATCTCGGGTCCTATAAGGAAAAAAGGTCCTTTCCCGGTAAGCTGATTAATCAGAACCGATTCAAGGACTACCCTAACCCTGATAGAGGTTTTAGTAAATTCATTTCAGTGAGATTTGTTTTTTTAAATGCACAGTTGATTTTTTTTTGTAAACAGGGAAACCATCAGAGAAGGAAGACGCTTGATGAGGAGGCGGCGTGTTGATCAGGGACACACGAGACACGTGTCCTCCTGAGTCAAACTGTGATTCAGAATAACAGGGCAACTTCCTGCAGGGACGGTTCTGTTTGATTGTTTAATTGTTTGCAGACGTGCGGGTGAACTAACTGGAATCTGCTCAGATGTTTCTCCTGAGGATTAATGAGGAGCACGTTGGGATGAAACCCAAGACGCCTTCTTTCTCTTTCTCTCTCTCTCTCTCTCTCTCTCTCTCTTTTACGATTGGCAGAGTAACGGCTCGTCATTAGAACAGAAAACATTTCTTTTGATTGGCATCTCGTCGGGCTGCAGAATACAGACGTTCCATTGTTGACTAATTGGTTGATTTACTGTATTTCCCCCTCGAAAATGATTAAACATGTAATCCAGCTCTGAGATCAGTTAGAATGCATCATCGGCTGCAGGAGTTCTCTGAGCCGCTGTCGGTGAAAAGGTGACGTCAGCGTTTTAGAAACGTTCATATCAGCGTGTGATGAGAGATTTATGATTCCAGGCCACGATTAATAAAACCTGATCAAACTATACCCACACAGTCCTGATCAAGTTGGATTATTACATTGACTTTTAGATGTTTAAATCTTGATGGTACGAGAAAAAGACGATTTTAAAGAAATGCTTTAATCATCCACAACTTGGGATTCATTAGGATCTCAGAGGAATCATCAGAGTCACGTGAGTTTGTGATTTAATCTCAAACAGCACGGTGAGAAACGTGAATTATGATGATGTTCATAATCCAGTAAACAGGAAACAGGTCTTTTCTTAGGTTTTCCATCTGCTGACATGAATTTAAATCAGCACATGTAAAGCTTTGATGAAATGAGAAATGGAAATAGCGAAATGACAATAACTTGAACTCGTTGAGTAACTTTTGCAGCTGTAGTGAGTCTGTGCAGCTTCGTCCACAGATTCCAGATCAGTCAGGTCGACCCTCATCCTGCAGAGAGGCACCAGTGACACGATGATGCAGTGAGGTCTCAGTTTCTGCTGACAGCTACACAAAGGCTTATTATTGTATCAACAACTATAAGGCCTTCATAACTCCCAACTGTAAAAATACAAACAAAGAGAAAAATGGATGGATCCTGTGAATTTTGTGACTCTTTGTCTTAAATTATTATTTTTACATTGGCACAGGGACTCACTTCACATGGACCGGAGTGAGTCATGTGTTTGTCCATGAGGACATCACCTGGGATCACACTGTTCTCTGACAGGACGTGTCCACACACGTCAGCCATCCCCTGAGTTCTGGTTACGCCCATGCAGCTCGATCTGGAAGTGTTTCTCTGCTTCCAGCTCTCTGGGAGTAAACAGTCGAATGTACAGTTTGTGTTGAGAAAGCGAGAGAGGACACACAAACACAGCGTGAGGGAGCTGCTCAGTCAGATGAGGAACATGAGAGGACTCGGCCTTGAGGCCTCACATTCAGGTTGGACAGATACTCCTAAACTGTGAAGGTTCCTGCTTGACTACAGACAACCACACGTCCAAATAGAGCAGGCTTCCACCTAGCAACACTTTGCTACACACAAGGTATTTAGTGTTTGTGTTATGTGCATACTAATGGGATCAAGCCACTGAAATAGTAACGCCCCAGGCAGCGAATGGGAGACGTCTTGACATTGTGCTTCAAACTGCAACACATATTTTCACCTTATCTGTCTTCTCACATGCCATCACAACACACGCACACACACACATACACATACACACACATACACACACTGCACTAGATGTGAGTTTAATGTGATAAATGTGATGTGACACCGGACATACTGAGGAATGTGAATAATGAATATTACTGTCAGATCAACCGTGAACTGTTCTCATGACAGAGGATCGACTCACAACCTGACTTTCAAACTGTTACACACACACACACACTCTGGTTGTCGCTCTTTTTGTATCAGAGAGCATTTCCACCTGCAGGATGGTGTGTGTGTGCGTGTGTGTGTGTGTGTGTGTGTGTGTGTGTGTGTGTAACAATATGATCCTGATAGAATACTGTCAGCTGTTCGCACTGAACAACTCAAAACTTGCTTGGGTATAAATACAGTCTCCTCTATGGCAATTTCCCACTCGCACACATCTACACACAAGCACAACACAACTTGCTGTGAGTGTCTTGTTTCAGCCTGAGCAGATTATCGCACATTATACTCCCTGATCTGGAGCTTTCACACACCTCACACCTGGAGATACTGTTTCACTCCTCACAGTCACGAGCACAGAAATACTTCAAAAGAACATTTCAGGTTTCACATCGAAGAAAGTTGTTTTTTTGGTAGTTTTCCAAATACTTTTTCAAACTAAAATCTTTGCGACCGGCCTCCTCATCAAAGTGTTGAGCAAGGTGGAGCAGTGCGGCGGCCCTAATGACCCACAATGCTTCCCTGCCTCAGCACAACAATAAAAATCAAATAGCTGCAGGGGATGGAATGTCCTTTATTGCCATTGCACACAGCAATAACCTCGGGTCAGCTCTAAAAACATGTAATTTGTTCCATATAAACAACTCAGGCATGTTTGAACACAGGCTCCACTCACAGCAGCCGGGATCAAATGAGCTCGTCTCACTTTGCAATACATCACCGGGGAAAAGTGATCCCCAGGAATAATGATTCAAAAGTCCCAGGGAATATTTCAAACCCTGAGTGTAAAGTGATCCTGATGCAGAGGAGGAATGGCTGTTGTTACCTGTTTGCCTTTTCCTGGTAAATGTTGACACATCGTGTGCGAGTGTGTCTGTGTGTCTGTGTGCGTTTGTGTGTTTGTGTGATAAATAATAAATCAATAAACGTCAACCTGCTGATGGGGCTGAAGAAAAGAAGATGGGGTTTGGGTTAGATATCAACACCTCAGATATCAACACCTCAGATATCAACACTACATTTCATGGCAGACTGTCCAAAATCTAAAAACACGTTAACCTGCTGGTAGCACCAGAGGAAGAATCGTTTCTTAGACTTCATCCTAAAACTGTGAGTTATCCACTCAAGAGTTGTGGAGATATCTCTCCCTGGACTCACCATCCATAACTTTTACTCAGGTCATCTAACTTTGTTCTACCTAGAAGAAGATGGTAGTTCTTCATTGGCTTCGTTCAACTCTGCTGTCGAGGATCCAGCCACTCCCACCAGTTCACCCACTGCTCGTTAGATCCTCTCACCTGTTCTCCATCTCCTCAACAGCTCCACTCTACACACACAAACACACACACACACACACACAAGTCCAGTTCCTCAGTGTTCTGCAGATTGTCTTTGTGCCTCAGCTTCTCAGCTTCATGTTCTTGTCATCTTGATCCTGTTTTTGTAGAAAAAGTTAAAAACTTTGGAGCTGTCACCTGCCTCCTGATTGGTGCATTTGGGTTCTTCTGTGCCTATCTTCATCATTCCTTTATTCTTTACCAGTACACCCATTGGAAGTCACTCATCTTTGCTAAACTACTCCAGTTGTTTATTGGTGCTTCAGTAGTTTCCTTCTCTTTTTGAATCGTTCACCCTTCACCCCTGACGTCGTGCCGTTCACTCCGTTAAACACTTTCAGCCGAGGCAGCAGTTCACAGGATTTATTTTTACAATTTCCAAACTTGAAAACCTTGAGGCCTTTTTTTTGTTTTAACAGGTAAACTCATAAACAAACGCCTGCTCGTAACTTATGGGACCAAATACCGCTGCTGCGATTATTCTGCATCAAAGCTCACATTTATGACCGTTCACTTTCTTTCCTGGGGGCCAGATTACCCCCCCCCCCCCCCTCCTCTCTCTGCTTTGAAGTGTGAAACAAGATCATTTCTGTGCATGTTTAATATCATCACTTCTAGTTTGGTGAATTTACATCACAGGCATTTGTGTAAACATCACTGCTTAGACTTCTTTTTTTTGTTTTCCAGCTGAGGAGGCTGATCCTGGACCCCTGTGTTTCACCCCCCCCCCCCCCCCCCCCCCCACACACACACACACCACCCCCGCTCCTCTGTACAGCTGCCCACAATAGGCCCTCATTCACCCCATCTTTCTTTTAAACACCAATAAAATCTTTTACATTTCCTCAGCAGGCAGTTAAAAATTCAGCTGACTACCGTGCATTGCCCGGTGCGCTGTGCAGAGCCTCTCTCTCCACGGTGGAGTGTGTGTGTGTGTGTGTGTGTGTGTGTGTGCGCCGTGGTCGTGTTGTCGTGTCCTGATTTCACATTTCATTAGTCGTGTTTTAACTCAAACGAGCCATGAAGGGAAAACACACCGGAGAAACGGAGGCTTATTTTACAAGCGGAGCTCAGAGCGCCTGGTTTGTTTTCGCGGCTCACCTTTTGGCGTTGGGGTGAAACTTTTTGACATATGAGAAGAGAGCCAGGCCTTGAGATATTTCACAAGTCAGCAGCCATTTGTGCAAGCTGTTACGAGCACGCTTCCCACCTGACTGAGAGTGTGCTGATCTCACTCTTCCTCCCAGCATGGAGGCCATTCCTCCATTTTTTTCCTCCTCCTCCTTTGTCTTCTCCGTCTTCCTGCTCCTCTCTCCTGTTATGGGTTCAGACCAGGGTCAGGATATCGATCAGGTGGAGTTCACAAACATTTCCAGCATCCGGGCCCACACCACCAGGCTCAGAGACAGTTTCATCCCCCAGGCCATAAGACTTTTAAACTCCTCTGAACTGTAATAACTCCACCAAACTAGCCCCGTGACATATTTGCACCGTTGCACAAATTGCACTATTGTTGTTTTATTTTCTCTTCAGCTGTTTTTATATATATTTAGATATATATATACTTTATTTTCTATTTTAAAATAGAAATATTTGGATATTCTATTTTATATTATTTATTTTTTATTTTTTAGGTTGTAATTACCTGAGCATTGCTAGAAGAGAGCCTGTGACTCAAGCATTTCACTGCCAGCAACTGCTTAATGTTATTGTTGTGCATTTGATAATAAAAATCTTGAATCTTGAATCTTGAATCTTGAATCACTATTTGCTGTTGTAAAGTTTGTACATCTCTGGAAAGGACTTTTAAAAGAAGCAGGAAAAATATGTTAATAAAATATGTGACCCAATGATTTGAGTGGTGTGGTTACACAAAGACACTGTTAATCAGAAGTGTTGTGTGCTCATCAGGTACACCCTGTCCCTGCACATGCATCTGATTGGACAATGGCAATCCAATTAATTCAGGGGCAGCATCCTCAAGAGGACACAGTCTACACAAAGATGGAATCAACCTCAGCTGTGTAGACCTTTCTCTACCTGACCCCCCCCCCCCCCCACACACACCCCAGTATAAAGTCTGTAGAAATTCATGAGAATCCGATAACACAGGAAGTGCCCCCCCGGCTGTGTTCCCCTGCGAGCTGATCAGATTGTCTGGTCTTCAGCTTGTCCCACTTTAAAACCTCCAAACTTTGGAAATATATTTGAACATCACTTTAAGAGTTCATCATCTTTTTGTTGTTTGGTCCTTTCCCCTACTTGTCTTCTTTCCTATGTTTCTTTATTTCCTTGCCTTGATCTAATACATCCAACTTTTACTACCCTTCCTCATCCCTTCCTTCAGAATTCCATTCTTTAGTTTGTTTCTTTTTCCACATCTTCTCCACATCCAGTCCCCTAATGTCCCCATGATCTCTTTTACTTACCCTTCATTCTCCCTTCCTTTCTTTCCTTTATCATCTTTCTTCCCTCCCTAACATTTCCCTCCGTCCCTTCCTTCGCCTGTTTCTTCTCTGCTTTATCGGACGTGTTCCATCTTCACCTCCACCCCTCGGCCTCCCACTCCTTCCTTCCTTCCGTCCTTCTGTTTTCTTCTTTGATTGCAGCCTCCTCAGACACGTGGCCTAAATCATGAGAAGCCCCTCATGACACTAGGCTCTGCCAGCTCTGCCATGCGGGCAGTTTCAACCTCTTCTTTCTTTTTCTTGGATGGAGCCCCTCAGGCAGGAGTTGTCTCCTAACCTCAGTTAACTCCTCAGAGTTAACCTCAGATATTTATGGCCACTTTTCCACTGCTGAATCTTTTCCATGACACCAACAGACTTGTGATGACCTCAGGGAGCTGAGCTGCTCTTCGACCAGAGGACTCGGGGGCTGCGCTTCTCTCTTCAGTTCACCACATCCTGCAAATTTAACAACATAATAGGCTATTTACCATTTTCTTGATCTGATATCTGTATCATCAGAACCACATAATTTGTCTCCACTGTCCAGAACGGATTCGACAACACTCTGGTTAAAGCTTGGTTAGGTGCAGCCACAGAAAGACGTGGTTATGTTTTAAAGAAAAATCTGTGTTGAAAGAAAAAACAACTTTGTTAAAGTTTGGGACCTTTATCGTCATGGTGGTCATGCTTCATTCTTTATCATTCATATTTAATGAATGATAATAATGATGCTTTAAAGACAAGTAGACGAGTGCCAGATGTTGACTAATCCTGTCTACAGAGTTTGTTCCACGTCCGTCTTTGTTCCTTACAGCAGGAACCTTCCATTTCAAGGGGCAGTGGTTGGTAATTATGAAATTATTAGTAGTCATAAGCCCAGGCATGATTGGGTTAGAGTTCTAAAGCAGTTACATGCTTGAGTGTGAGTGAATCACAATTCTGACACAACGGAGAGAAACACAATGACTCGGCATCGTTTCTAATCATGAGTGGACATTGTTTTTATGTTTTTCCTATTTGTAAGCCATGAAAAAACAATTTTGACATTATTTAAAACCGATCTTCATTTTGTGTAGAGATATCTGTCTTTCATATATATCTAATATCCAGATATCTCTGTTTTCTTTCTGTCTGTATTCGTCTCATCGGTTTTTACTCTACACATGTACTGTATATTGTTAATTGCCTAAGGAAGTTCAGCGCCATGTTGGGGAACAAGTCTTCTTCAATAACCCAGCAGCAGGTGCACCATCGTGGCACCAACGTTCATAGAATCTCTTCCTGTTGAGAATTTCGTAAACACAATAAAAGCACATGTTGAATTTGTTGCTGAAAGCTGCAACCAGCTTTACCACAGGTCCAGTAAACGCTTCATTCCAAACACACAGGTGAGGATCGGTCACATTAGTTTACACATGAGCTCCAACAAGCTGATCCCATCCTGTGATACCACAGTGAACCTCTAGAGTCAGTATTGAGTCATTATTTATGTTTTATTTGGACTAATCTCTACCTGATGCTCGTTGTTCCTAAAATGTAATAGAAACAGAAAGTTCCAGAGAAAAAGTAATTTAAGAGAAGATGTCGAGGCTATATTTAAAAAATGTGATTTTAATTTTGCTCTTCCTAGTGAGTTATTGAATTATTCAATTTTGCACCATCATGGGTTTATAACATTTCATGCTACATTAAGCAGCAGACATTGAATCATTTGCTTCACATTAATCATCATGATCATTCCATTCCTTTTCAGCCTAGTTATAATCAGCGTAGTATTCAGCCTATATATTTATATAGATAATACTTCGAGTTTATCACAAGTGTCACGAGCAGAAGTTGTGATGACAGTTCAGTGAACATGTGACACTGTTCAGACATGTGGGCGTTAACCACTGCACACCATGAGGCCTGTCTAAACTGAAGGCAGCCTACCATTAGCCTTAGCAGTGAAGATAATACAACTTCCTCTTTCCACATGTTAGAACCTGACGGCCAATTGGAGCCATAAAAGTCCACCAGGTTCCCACAGGCGGCCGTTCACACCGGGCTGCCTGTTGTTAATGTTAATGGGGTGTGATGGCAGGCTGTTTGGTTGTCAAGGTCAAGGCTAGCACCGCTCACAACACGGGGACACGCCGGTGAACCTCGGTGCTGCTGGGACTAGGCAGAGAGGACGAGAGTTTGTGTCCTAGATGTTTTATTGTCATATAACTGGATGAGTTACAGCAGGCGTGGAGACATGAACCCTGAGAAAAGGGTCTCAAACCGGTTCCAGGAGCATGTGATGTGACGCAGTCATGTAAACAAACTTTTAATTGATTATTATTGATTATTTTTCCTCTTTCAGGAAACAAATTAAGGAGTCGTTGTCAGTGTGGAAGCAGCTTATCCCTGATAGCTCGAACTTTTCTCTGACAAACCAGCTGGACTGTGTCACACACAGCTTGGGGGGGGGGGGGGGGGCACACACACACACACACTCTACTACTAATATCGCACTATAAATAAACAATGTTTTTAAGCAGAAGTAAACTCAACACTTAAAGCATAGCAAGGAAAACGTACTTGAAGCAAAAAAATGTAATATAAAGTTCTCAGTTGCTCTATAATCTATTTATTGTTCTATCTATCGTATAACAAACATTTCATAGGGGGATGGAAACTTCACAGGATTTAGTGGCATCTAGTGGTGAGCTTCATATTGCATTCAATTGCATAGGCTTCATTCTAAACTCACAACTATTCTTAATGGTGTCATTTTGCACTAAAGGAGACAACATGGGGGAATTGAAGCCACACACACAGTGCACTGTTGAAGAGCCCTTGCATTGATACAACAGATAAGAGCCTCTGGAACGGATTATCATAGTTAAGTAGTTTTTTGACTGATAAGAGGAACAATGAAACGTATTCAACCTTTTACAAGCAAACCATTAATAAGTAAATGGTGAAAAACCCGTTGGAACAAACTTGACCCGAGGATGATGCACATGAAGCTTGATGAGTGTTGGCACAACATTTTTATTACGATCCATTCCGGGGAAATCAGGGGGGGGGGGGGGGGATGTTTTATCTTCCCATCAAGTTATGTAGAAATCCATCCGCTGACAGTCAAACCAACCAACAAAGAAACTGTTGGGCCGGATGATAACATTTTCACAATTTCTCAGAGCTCAAGCTGTGGCTTGTTGGATTAAACAATAACTTTGGGTCATGAAGTTATCGTCATATAACACAAACTCAGAGAGCAAATCTCTCAACGCTGAACCGGGAGAAGACTTTGCTGTGGGAGCTTGAAAAATGAAGGAAACATTACATTGATTATGAGAACAGTAAATTATCTTTCTGGAAACAATAAATTAAGGAAAAGTTATCAGTTGCAGGTCTGCACAATATGTTTGAGACAAAAACAAATGGAAACAGCCAGAGAGACACAGGGAGAAGGATTTTTCAAATGCTGCTAACAAATTCACCTTGTCATGTGAGGACATCCATACGCTTTCGCTCTGTATATGCTGCAGTAAATAGTGTTTGAATTCCACAGAAGATATATTATACGTATATAAATACACAGCGTCCACAGTCCAGTGCCGTGTATGACTCCTGAATTCAGAGAGCCCCGAGGGGCAAGGCAGCGGTGAGGCAGCTTCTAATCTTTTGTCATGATAAACCCACAGGAGATCCTAACAAGGCCAGGTCACATATTTGACCTTTGACCCCAGCACCACCCCTCAGTGGCCTGCCGGGAGGAGCCACTGTGTGGGTGGAGGGGGGATGAGAGAGAGAGAGAGAGGGGGAGAGCGAGGGAGAGAGAGATAGAGGGGGAGAGAGAGAGAGAGAGAGTTTATGTCAGACTAAGTCCAATGTAAACAGCTTGGACGCTGTCTGTCACCAGAGCTCAGAGACACACTTGTCCTGTTTTGACTGTCCCATTTAACAGCAGTTATGAAACTTCTTTTTTCCGGAGCCGGGCTTATGAAACCATACGAGGCAGCGAGCCGGCAGATTGACAGAGGAGAGGGAGGCACACGCTGCTTTACCTCAGTTTGTGAAACGGAACAAACTGTGCATGCTGTGGTTCGTCGGGGGTCAGAGAACCGTCCAGAGACTGATGGGACTCGTGCTCCTTTACTCACGTCTGATGCCCTTAAGCAAGGCACCACAGTATATGACGCTTTGAAAGGCTCCATCCACATTATGACATTTGAGCTGTAGACTCTGTCGCTGCAGAAGAAGAAAAACTTTGGAAACATCGCTGGTTACTTCTTGGTTGGGAAACTTCTCTCTCTCTCTCTCTCTCTCTCTCTCTCCCTCCCTCTCTCTCTCTCTCTCTCCCTCCCTCTCTCTCTCTCTCATCTGCAGCACCAGGACACATGACCACAGCCCATTTAAAACATCCATAGTGTTCTTACCATCCTGTGCAGGCCGGCAGGATTCCAGAAGTGCGTGTTTTTCCCAAAGTGATTCATCTGGAGATGATTCACCAGGTCAGAATCTGTCCTGGATCCTTTTTCCTCCTTCAGGTTTTGACAAGTCATAGAAGTCGGACATTGTAATGTCTAAACTTAGCAGCTTTCATAACTAACTCAGATCCACCAGGCAGAGACACCAACAACTGTTTAGCGTATTTCACCAGGGACACAATTTGATTTAGAAATGCATTTTTATGCTCGATATACTGGGAGGCTGTGGGAGACATCTTCAGACTAGGGGGGGGGGGGGGGGGACAATTGCTCATGTGGGTCTGTTAGCGTTTGTATGTTGTTCCACCTTCTGGTCTCCTTGATGCATCGAGTCGACATTAAACTCTTCTGCATGAGTTCTCTTTTCACCAGCTTCCAGAAAACATCCGGAACAGATCGTGGATTGTGATCATGGACCATAGATCATGATGGTGGATCACAGATCTGAGATCAGGACGGTGGTGGTGGCAGCTGATCGTGGATCAAGATCACAACAAGACTGCTTGGTATAAATAAACTTTATTTATTCAGCATGTTTTTAAAACAGAGTTTACAAAGTACTTTGACAATAAAGCAAAAACAGTAAAGAAAAACTTGAACAAATACAATCAGTAACATAACAATAAAAAGAAAAATGGTAAATACACACCTTCACATTAAAGTCTACACAATGGGATTTAAGAGGTGATTTAAAAGACGTCACTGACTCTGTCTCATCTCCTCAGGTTCCAAATAACTGGACCTGACATTTATCTGTCATTGCTGCTTCCTTCATCTCTATCAGACTGTTTCTTATAAATACTTTAAACGTTGACATGTGTACCTGTACATGTTTACTTTTTCTATCATGTTACAAACAGTTTCTTCTAATCAATGTTGTAAATATTGTTATTCTGCTGATGTGTTCAGTTTCACATCTGTTGCACGTCTGTCCGTCCTGAGAGAAGGATCCTGGCTTGTTTCTCTCTCTGGGGTTTTTACCTTTGTGGTAGTTCTTCATTATTCTAGTTGAGGGTCCCACCTGAAAACATTCAACATTAACATAATTCATTATCACACTCATGTGCTGAACTGGTCATTATTGGCTACCACTGGTTACCAGTCTATATTATGAATAAGCTGATGTTGAGTAGAATTTCCTCTCTACTTCTCTTTTTGGACTTAATTCATTTTCTGCCCTTTTTATATAGATTTTTATCACTTTCTTTCTTTTCTGATTTTAATTTATTTTATTGTAATTTTTAATTTCCTTTTCTTTTAAATATAATTTAACAGCTTCTTGTGTTATTTAAAATCTGTTCTTCTATATGAATAACATCTTTATTAAAAGGATTTAATTTGATCTATAGTCTATGTTAAGTGAGGCATTCTTGTTTGAAAGGTGCTTTACAATAAGGGCTTACTATTAGTATTATTAATCATAGTGAAGATGTTTAGATGGGTTTCAGTGCTAAACAGTATAATTTATTACCATAATCACTGTGGGGTGTTTCTATGGTCTTCATCAAACTCCCATACCTGCCTCTATTGGATGGATATATTGATTTGATTTCCTCCCACTGGCAGCTTCAAACTAATACTTTTTTAAACTACACTAGAAGGGCCTGTCTATAGAATTGTCCGAGCCCATGTCTCATTCTTCTCACCTTGGATCAGACGGTGTGAAAATGTTCTGCCTCCCTCTCTCGTCTCAGAACTCTCTGGTCACGTTGCCAGAGAATGTTCACTCATCCGATGATCCATCATTTTCTAAGTGATGAAACTCGTAAACCCAAACACATTCTCTGGCAGCGCGGCCGGCTGCAGGGACTCGGTGCATCGCAGACGTGGCGTGTGTGTTTCCCTGAGATACAGTTAAGTCCTGTTTACTGTAAGTTACACCGACTGTGTGAAAAATCAATGTAACCTTAAAACTCCTTAAAGCCAGAAGAGGAATCTGTGAGCAGCATTTCTTCCACACCACTCAGGTGTTTGATGACGTGCCGCTTGATGAACACAATCCCTGTGGTATGTTTCATGTTTCCAGTCTTTCATGTCCAGCATCGTGTCCAGTTCTAAATCAAGTGTATGAATTTTAAACAGACGGTTGTGCAGCTGCGATCTGACTCACACACCTTCCTCTCTCAAGTCAGTTGATTCTTGTCTCAACTACAAACTGAATACTTTGAATGTGTTGTTGACTTGTGGGTTTCTTCAGACCCTGGCCCTGTGCATGCTGTGCGGTGGTGGGTACTTCCTCGGCCTCGTTGTGCAGCTCTGCCCCTTTTTCCTTCATGCAACTTGACGTCGAGTGAAATCCGAAGCTTTCCTCAGACCTGCCACCACGTCCCTCTTCCCAGTCACCTCCACCAGCCGTTCCTTGGAGATTCCCGGGGCATTCCCCCGGCCAGATGGGACATATAATCCCAACTACTGTGGTCTGGCTCTGCCCCAGTGTCTCCTCCCCAGTTGCGTCCAAAATGTGCTCAACCATTGGTGTTCAGGATGAAACCTAAAAGATCCCAAAACAAGCTCATCAAGCTCATTCCAGGGTGAATATATACAGTTAGATTTTAATTAAACATATACAAATGTGGATATGATAAAAAGTAGTTTCCCTACAGTGTATTGGCACATTCACTGTGACTCAGATATTGAAACAAAGGAAGAAAAAAAAAGTCCATTGTCTCCCGTGATAATTTCCCCTTCTTTATCAGCGGAGCAACTGAAACTGCCTGTGTCATAAAAGCTTTGTTGAGTTTAGGGTCTGTAGCGAAGCCTCAGGCCCTCGGCCAATTTGAGCAAGCTGCTCTCAGCAAGTGAAACCAGAGAAATGGCAATGCTCATGGGAGCAGGGGCAGTGATTCAAAGACAGCCATTCAGCAGCCAAACACTCTTCCCAGGGGCGGAGGCCATACAACCAGGACTATACAAGGATCACACATCCTCTGTTGTTGTACCTCAATTGAGTTATTAATTCAGAAGTGATCATTTCAGCAATTTTGGTAACTTGATCAAATTCGGCACGTCGGATTTTGTCCAGAAAGTGTTTTCATTGATCGACCTCTCACATACCAGCAGGGTCACAGCAGGACAAGTCAGAAGTGGGGAAAATATCAGTTTGTTTGTTTGCCACTGATTTCACTTCATAGCAGCATCAGGCAAAATTCTGCTTTTTAAACTGCTCAATATTCATGAGGAAAAGTGGCGAGCAGTGTTTTCTGACCTCCAGAAAGGAAGCGGTGCTATAGAACAGGTTTCAGGTAACAACCCTCTCTCCTGCTGCTTTCTATGCATCTTATGTTGTTGGTTCTACTGCAGATTCTGTGAAAACCTTAATCCAACCACTAGGCTTCCATCATGTGATTCATAATTCATTGTAATCAATTGGTTTTTCAATGCTCCGTGTGAATATCTCTGTCCCTTCCAACAAAACATGGAAGATCATGGATCATGATGATTGATGGGGATCGTGGTGGCAGCTGAGCATTGATTATGAATATGAAACTACTGTAGATTCTTATGTACAAATACTTTAAACATGTATACACCTTCATTTATGACGCTGTCTGTTCTCATCGATGTTTTAAATATTTTTTTTATCCCTCACGTGTTGCTCTCTCTGAGGTTTCTACCTTTTAGCCCTGAGGATGTCGTACATTGAGATTTGTGAATATGATCTAAACATAACACACTACTCAATATCAAGACATTCTCCCGTCTGCAGCTTGCTGAACAAAACCATGCACATGCAAAGTTGAATAGATTACCTGGAGTTCACCAATGTGAAGTGTTAGGAGTGGGACATGGCAGCCAGGGTGAGGAGCGGGGGTTGTGATCCTTGCTGGGGGGGGGGGGGGGGCAAAGCAGCAGAGTGGGTTTAGCAGCAGCTGCCCAGAGAGTGACGACTGCAAGGAGGCAGTCGGGGGGGCATAAAGAGCGAGGGGAGGGGGGGCAAGGAGAGAGGGAGCACCAATGAAGAAGAGGAGGAGAAGGTGATGGTGCTCTCCTCGTGGTGAACAACAGATCCACCTTCATCTCTCCTGTGTGTCGGTGTTCTACTCTTCTCCTTGTTTCTTTGAGATGATCCTCCTCATCGATGCACCTTTTTTTCCTGCCGTGCACTCGGCCAGTGAGCTCCCAGTCCCACCAGCTGCCAGGAGTGTCACCGGGTTAGTGGGGCCTTGAGCCACACAGATAATCAGCTTTATTAGCGCTGCTGCTAAAACCAATTTAAGAGCAGACTAGAGGGATCAGACGGGCCAGCTGTCCACACCAGCTCCGTGGCAGGCAGGCAGGCAGGCAGGCAGGCAGGCACCCTGGCCCCGGCCCACACACACAACACCAAAACAACAACCAGCCAACTGTTTGTGGGCGCCAATTAAAACCGTGAGCGGGCTTATTACCATATCTCCAACCACGGGCCCGGAGAATCCAGATAAAAACACAGAAACAATTCATTTGATGTCACTGATCATCAATTCGGAGATTATGGGAATATTGAAAATGGTGATTGTGGTTTTTTTTTGTGTGTGATTTGATTTTCAGTAGGTTTGATGGAGGGTTTCTGACAGTTGACGTGGCATCCAGACGTTATTTATTTATTTATTTCAGCTCCGTCCACGGGCCAAGTACCTCGGAGCAAAGTCTCCTCGCCTCATTACCGAGTTCCTGAACCTGACAGTGACCCAGCGCCGGCCTCCTGACCTCCCGGGGTTTCCTCTCCACACACAGTCCTAATTACAGAGTGGCAAAAAGGAGGCTAACTCCATATTAGACCGGGGCGAGTGTGCACCGCTCCGCTTCAGGCACAACCTCAACCTTACGTCACGTCTCCGTCTGGGACGAGAGACACTGGGACGGATTGGGAAGGTTAATCTCGGGCACATCCTTTTACCCAGTGCCAGGTCTGGTCCAGTCAGACAGAGGTTCCAGGCCCAGATTAGCCAGGAAAGGGCAAGTGAAAAACAGGATGTGCTCACAGACTGGCTCTTCAGTATCAGGGCAGCAGGACGGATGAAACGCTGGCTGAAGATCTGTCACTAAAAACTCCTTCACTTGCTTTTTTGATTTATTTCATCCAAGCTCCCAAAAGGGTCCTCGTCCATTTGCAGCCCTTTAGGATCAGAGTCATACTCGTGCACATGAGGACTGGTCTGTGGAAAAGGAGTCGGCATAACTCCACATACAGAAATCTCAGCTGCATCAATCTCATCCAGACTTGTCATGATATCTGTCTGGTGTTATTATTCTTGAATGCAGAGAAGCAGCTGTAGGAAGGAAGAGGAGATCCTCGTCTTAATCCTGTTGACTGGGGAAACACAGCCTCTCTGACCCTGTCTGTGGAAATATATCAATAGTCTCAGCAAAAGACTCTTTTAATGAGTAAACGTTAAATATTTACAAAGTGTAATTGTAAGTGAACATTCTCATTACATCCGGTTTGCATGTAGAGAGTCTGTTTACTCAGAGTTGAGTCAAGGGGAACCCACATCGCCCACAACCCTTCAATTACTACATGTAAAATGAATGCACTAGCTGATTGTACCAGGTCGATTCAAGGGCTGTTATTTATTCCACACAACAGACCAAGCCTGAACTCCAGCAGTAAAAAGATATTCATGTTAGTGTGTCTTTGTCCTGTGTGCCTATGCTGTCTTTGTATTTTCATGTGTGAATGTGTGAGTGTACCCAATGCGTTTGCAGACTTGTGTGTGTGTGTGTGTGTCTGTGTGTCTGTGTGTGTGTGTGTGTCTGTGTGTGTGTGTGGAGGACATGAACAGCAGAGTCTTCGAAGGAGCACGGATCTCAGTTAATCTGCAGTTAACGGCTGTTTAAACAACCTCCATAAATGTTCAACGATGCTGTTGAATGGAAGGCCTTTTACCTTGTGCAAAAAAACAGGCCGCCAGGGGCCTCGGGGGGGGGGGGGGGTCCGAGCCCCCCTCGGACTTGCATTTAATGTGTGCAAGAAGGCAGCCATTATCAGTCCCACAATGACACAATTCACCCTGACTGTGTGTCTGCTCTCCCATTTGGTTTGTATCAGGGCCCCAGTCCTGCTGATGGCTATCTAATTGGAGGAGAGTTAATCAAGAACTGAATGCGATCACAACTTTGGTTTAAGACTGTTTTTTATCTCCTAGTTGAACTTATATCCTCACAGAAGTTCTGCTACCTCTTAATTTGTAGTATATTGTATATTAAACAGTATTTGACCAACACACACGTTTCCAAACATTTGGTTAAAAAAGATCTCAACGGCTCTAATCATAGATTCTGAATTTACTAAAGGCTCATTTGGATTTCTGATATCTGACCCGTTCGATTGGCTCTCACCCAAACACAGAAACACATCATGTCTCCTCTTTTAATACAAATGAGAAGCATCTCTATTTAGTCTCCTATGTGGTTGTGTGATTGCTCTGTAAGACAGATCCTTTTTTGTGGGGTGTGCACTCATCCTTCTGATGTAAACAAACACACAAACCCACACACACAAATACCTCACAGTCATATGTGCCCACTCTACACAACGTGCATCATTTCATGGATTTCAAATTCATCATAACCGGTGATCTTTGGATGTCTCACTCGTAAGGAGACCTTACCCACACGCACACACACGCACACACACACACACACACACAGACACACACACACACCCAGGGAGAGGGAGGGTGAGTGAGTGTGTGTATTATGGTGACCAGTGCATCACTCCCTCCACTCAGCGCTCTAGGGGAGCACAGTGATTTACTGTTCCTCTCAGCAGTGTTATAAACGCTGCTCGGCTCCTTAATGAGCCTCTGACATGCTGCTTGGGCCCAGCGTGTTTTTTTTTGGCTCCGTGGCGACGACTGGCTGATTGCTGCTCCCATTAAGAGGGCATTCCCAGTGACACCAGGGCGCGCCTTCAGCCTTATGCACTCAGGCAGTACGAGCAATCAACCAGGGCTCGGTAATAAGGGAGCGTATACAGCACCTGCTGTGCCACCCGTCAAGCTGAGATGATATTTATGGTATTTTTCTTCTACTAGTATGAAGAGAAATTTGATTTGAGTCTCATTCTGCGTGTGTTCTAATCACCAGAGAGCAGAGAGGTCTTAGTCGTGCAGCACTGACCTGCTTGTATCTCCTGCTCAGTGATTATTCACCTCTCAGTCCCACATGTTCCCTGAAGTATCGAGGCTGCATGAGTGCACACTCAAGCAATCACATGCACTTTCATTGTGGGTAGAAATCAACAAAGTTCACAGTTTAACTCTCAGTCGATCAGAACCCCTGTCACCTCCAGAGTTATGTCCTGAAAGCCTTCTTCTATATTTTGGTCATTTCTTAAATTGTCGCTCTCTCTGGTTAAACAGAGAGAGTTTGAAATCTGGTCCCCATTGTATCCTGCTGCTCGGATTGAAGGTTTGAGGCTGCGTGTCACTGAGTGTGAAGTAAATTGAAATTGAATGAAAATGTGTTTTCTATCTGTGTCTCGACAGCTTGCTGCCCCGGAACTGCCAAAGCCTGTGTGTTGAGTTTGGGGCCTGAAGAGAGGAGCCGCTCTGCATCCGATGGGTCATCACCAGGTTCAGATACAACCTTAATACTCAAAGCTTGAAATAAACATAGAGCATAGTTTCCTCATTATCCAGAATTATCTGAGAAGACAAAGAGGAGGAGATTCTCCCGCCTAAGATCAAGCAAGCTTTCTTTTTTAAATACACTTCTCGAGTCTCTTCTCTGCTCTCGGTGGTGAGGCTGCTTCTGTGGACTAATTGATTTCCTGTCGATGTTCTCATCAGTCGGTGTCTTCCTCCACGCAGCCTGTCCAGCCTCTGGCTTCACGTTTCTCCATCACTATCGGCAGTGGATGGTCTGTGGAGGTGAAGGTCGGTGACGACAACGTTCTATGAGTTGTGCTGAGGAATGGTCTCTAATACAGCTGGCTCAGAGATATATATATATATATTTTTTTTTTTTGTTCCTGCTGCTTCAGTTAACAGATACAAATGACACTCCTGAGGGTTCACACTGTGTTTCCTGTCTGCGTGAGGAAAGGAGCAGTTAACCAGATGTGGCCACATGGAACCGGCTCAGCAGTGTCTGCAGCCATCAGGTCTCATTTCTAACACATTACCTGCTCCGGACCAGGGCTGCGTTAATGACGTCTGTTTATTTTCATCCTGGTGCTGAATCCAAACCAACCTGCGTTGTAACCAGTTCATCATGAAACCATTGAACTGGGAGAAACAGGCTGAATAAAACAGTCCTGAACCGGAAAACACTTTATCTTTTATGATGAAGGAACTGCTTGTGAGTAAGCTGAAGACAACAGGAAACAACATATGTGTGAAGTCCTGCTTCATGATGACTTCCGTTCATAAAGTCTGAAATATTCAGTTATGTCAGTTAAGACTATTTGACTGTTAAAAGAGAATCTACCCTTAAATTCAGCCTAATGTTTGAATAGACACATGAATTCCACTCACCACAGGTTTGGGTTTGACATACATGCAGGTTCTCCAGTGGTTCTCCTGGTCCATGGAAAAAAATATATATTAAAAAAAATAATCCATCTGAGGCATCTGGTGTTGCTGCTGATGTATAAAACATATCTTCACACACACACACAAACACACACAATGTGAGAAGACATGCCACATAGCCAGTGTCGACTCCACTTCAGCACAGAGTCCGGTGGTCACTAACTGACAGCTGCCAGCACCACTGACACACTACTGACACACTGCCAGCACCACTGACACACAATATCTCCACACAAACCAGTCGCAGCTGGACCAACGAGACGCTGCAGCGACCGTCTCTGCCTCTCGTCCACGACTCCTTCTCTAAAACCCAGGATTCTGCCCTGAGGACCACAGATCCCAGTGTGCCCCAGTTTCCCAGTGCTTCCAGAGCCAAATCCCCTCCCTAGGTCTGTCTAGACCTGTGGTGCTGAGACACCGGACGCGAGGACGCCGTCCAGACGCCATACGCCGCTCGCACTCCCTCTCCTCACATGGCTGGATTACTCCTTCAACCACCTGGACATCAGACTGAGGCAAGTTGGGAAAACACTCTGCTGTAAAGTGGAGTTTCAGTTAAATCTGAAGGACTCATCTTAGCAGCCTTTGTGAATTGCCATTTTTGTGTATGAATGCAAAATATAAATATATAAAAATTATACTGCCAGGCATTGGAAGCCTCCCAACTCTCTTTCTGTTTGTGCTCGGGTTCTGACTCAGTTACAGTTGTTGTCCTATACGGCCTCGATCAAATTATTATTACTGTATTTTGTTATTTCATAGCATTTTCTGTTTGCTTGACTCTTTTATCCAAAGTCCACAGTAGCTGTAGATCCCCATACTCCATCGATGCAAGCCCAATAAAATCCTGTTGCTTTAATATTACACAACACACATGACACAACCAATCACGTGTGCGTGTGCGTGTGTGTGTGTAAGCTTACACCGGCCTTTCCTCGGGGGGGTAACACACACCGCCATGACACGTCCCTCTGAGGAGTTGCTGTATATTGAAATCTGAAAAATGTGTCGCATCACGAGCAAAACACCGAACAATGGTTTTATAATTCACGTGTTATCGACACTACAGGGAGACACAAAGGAACAAGGAGCCAAGTAATCACATTCTAGGAAATATGTTGGGCTCTGTTTCACACGACTGGAACAAAGACAGAATGTAAAACTGCACTCAAAAAACATATTTATCATCATATGTTCTATTTTTTATTCTGATATTAAGTATTTAAATATTAACCAGGGGTCTTCTTTGACTGTTTTCTCCATTACACCAGTGATACCACAGGTTATGCTAATTCTCCACAGAACCTCACGACCAGGTCCAGAGAAGTGAAACCAGCCTGGAGCAGAAAACGAGTCCGGTGGAGAAACAATGCTGCTTCGCCCCAGTGTCACCAGCACAGAGCTAATAACCAGCAGGTGAAGGATGAGTAAGAGCAATAAACACTCTGCAACCGGATCTCCCCTCTGGCAGAAGCCCAGACCTGCTTAGCTCTCCACATGAAGAGGAGCATGTGCATGAAGACAGGGACCACTGAGTGACGGCCCATCGTCCAGCCTGGAGATCAGCCATGTGGAACGTCATCTCATCTTATTTCATCCTAAACTCATATTAGGCTTTGACCTTGTTCCTCCAAGCAAGATTACACCAAGTTTAAAAAAGACCGGGGGGGAAATGATGATGTATAAATACATAAATGAGACTAGAGGTGGGTACTGGGGTGGAGGTGGTGCGAGGAGGAGGAGGAGGAGGAGGAGGTAGATAATCATACGCAGCAGTAGCAGGAAGTGATAATCACAGATATAGGTCCCGTATTTAGAGATGTACGTCTCCTTCCTCATGCTTCTTTCTGCAGCTCTATCAAGAAGAGGTATATCCGCCAATGCCTCTCTTCTGATTGGCTGACCAGGCACAACCAGGCACACCCACAAGCTACTGAAGCTCGGTTGAACTCGCTGTCAAATGCAAAGTTTTAAATTCCACTCACGTGTTTTTGCTTCTGTCACATGACCCTCACTCGCTCGTGGTGAATCCTGAGGAACATCTCCTGCCGTGTTATCACATCGGCTCCTCCAGACTTTCTGCAGACGTCATATTAGAGGTAATAGCCGGAGAAGGTCCTGAGGCTGTCACTCAGAAAGTCCCCCCCCCCCCCCGGAGAATGTCCAGAGCAGTGCATGTCTGAAAGCATCACAATGATAAGAGTCCTTAATATAGATTTAAATAAATAAAGGAGATTTCACAAAACCACTTGGAAGAAACCAGATTCCATGAAAGGTTGGTGACTGGGTTTTAGTTTTCAAGTCACACAGCATTTATATAACTAGGTTATTACCTGATAGTAATAAGACATGGAAATATCATCTTCACCATATGGGACTTTAAAACCAAGTTTCCATCTCAGCAGGAAGCATCACAATAATGAGTGTTCACTACCCCCCCCCCCCCCAGTGTGAACTACATGTGTGTTACACGAACTGTAAACATCTGTAGAAGTTCATCCATGTTGTCTCGTTGCTTTTGTACTGCAACACTAAAGAATATCTTCTTGTCAAAGGACTTTCTAAGAAACTGTTGGTGTCAAGAGGCACCAGTACCCCCCGCCCCCCCCCCCCCCCCTTCCCCCCCTCTTCAGGAAAACATCCAACAGGTCTCCAAAGGTTATCTCTGGTTGAGCCGGAGCAGATAACTATCTACGGCCTGTACGACTCACACACAGCCGTACAAAAGGCTCTTGTGTGAAAAGCAGCACACTGAGGATTCCGTGTTTGGACTAAAGGCGACGGGAACTGTAAACACACGAGACGCTGGACGCTGCAGATGGAAGCACGTTGGCTCGAGGTAGTGAGAGGTGAAGAGTCAGCTAGGTGCTCTGCATTCGGTCTCCAGGCTGTTTGGAATAAACCAACACATCAACATACGTAATCTGCCCCAGATGTTACAGCGGAGACGGACAAAGCCAAAGACAAGACGGATTCAATGAACCGTCCCTTTACCTTGAATAAAATTTGACTGTATCATTCCTCTGTTTGTTTCTATAGCTGTTGAATCCATTTTTATAATATGATAACATGAACATCTACAAACATCCCAGTCCCACCAGTAGCAGGTCAACACATTCACGTTATAACCCAGATTGACCTTTCCTTCTTTGGGGACAGAGCCGTTGTAATTGTTTCACTTGTGTCACATCTGTCTGTCTGTGTGTGTCTTTGGGTGGCGATGTCCTCAGTTGACCCACCGGGACATGTGAACTCCTGCTCGTGGGGACAGTTTTAACTTCAGCTTGGCAGACAAAATCCAGTAAAAGACATTTTCATCTGCCGGTGGTTACAGTGTGTTCCTGTGCTCTTTAATCCACGTGTTTGTCTGGAACATGTCCTACCTCATAAAGCACACTATTAAGCACAATCAATCTACTTTGCAGAGAAACCAGCGGGCAAACTGAAAGGAGCTGGGGCGAATTGTGTGTTTTATTGTGTATGCATGTGCATACACAATACAACACAGCTTAGCGAGAGAGATTCCACTCATTCGTCTCTACTGCCGCTTTTTTTTTTTTAGAGAGAGAGAGATCGCAAATCCTCTGCTCTGCCTGATATCATGTAGGGTTATGCCGCAGTTTGATTTAGGTGGATTATTGTGGGATGGGGGATGGCTCTGTGTGTGTCTGTGTGTGTGTGTGTGTGTGTTGTGGAGGCGACCTCTGGGCCTCTGTTTGTATGTGTGGGAACGATGTAATCGTATAATATTCGCTGATGACATTATGAGTGGAGAGTTGAGAGCCGTGCAGAGATCACGCTGTCTAGACTCTGGTAGTGCTATAATGGGATTCAGTCAGATTACTGTGATTACACTTGTAGTTGTAATACAGGGCAGCAGCTCTCTGGGTTGCCAGAAGGCTTCGGTGTCACTCACTGCTGTGCCGGGTCCAACTCCTCAGTGGCTCCGATCCACCAGACATACACGGAGAACTTTACATTACCTATTTACATCTACATCTTCTATAATAAATGACCGTTAAATGCCGTTGGAGTGCCCTTGAGCAAAGGAACTTGCGTATTGTTTATAATTTTTCCACCGATAGCTCTGTCAGCCGTCATCAGATGTAAAAAACACATTGTGCCAAACTTCCTGAATTCACTTCAGACACTGGTTTGGAATTCAAAGGTGGACTGATTTAAAACTTAAAGGTCCAGTGTGTAGAGTTTAGTGACACCTAGTGGTGAAGTGTCACGTTGCAGCTGGACACCCCTCCCCTCCTCCTCTCCTTCCAAAAATGAGAGAGAACCTGTGGTGGCTTCAGTTGACATAAAAAACTCAAAAGATTTAGTTTGACCAGTTTGGTCAAGTGTAAAAAAACATGGCGGCCTCCGTAGAGAGGAGCCGCTCCAGATGTAAATAGAAAGTATTTAAACATAAAGTATTTAAATATAAACGGCCCATTCTAGGGTAAACATCACTAGGATTATTTTATATTCAATTTCTACCAGTAGATCCTTTCTCCTAAATCTTTCACACTGGAGCTTTAAGTCTGAAAAGATGCAGCGTTGGTGAATCTGATTCCCTCCAACTGCTCGTGTCGCTGCTTCTCCCTTTGCTTTGTCCTCATGTTCCCGTCTCACGTTTGTCTTTCCTTGTGTTTGTGTGCGTCTGCTCGGCGAGGCATCACGGCTCTGTCCCACCATTCCAACTGGGCACCTGTTCCAGATTAGCTCATCCACTCCACAAGACCCGGGCTCCTGCTCGCTCCATCTTTCACCAGATCGTCAGCTCAGCCGGGCCGTGCAGCACTTTGGTCTGCAACCAGTTATCTTGTCCTATTTCTTTATTTTTAAACTTTGATCATTGCTGTTTCACTTCTGCCTCAGGTCCATTCTCACCAGTCTGTCCAGTGTCCTGCCTCGATCTACTCACTGGTCCGTCTACAAAGACCAGCTCGGTGTCCACTAATCAGTCGGTTCCACCATCGCTCTTCTTTTCTACATCAATGCAAATAAATAGACTAAATATATATATAAATATTAAAGAAGATATCATTCTCTATCTCCCTTTAACTTCTTTTGTTTGTGTGTTACTTTGCAGGATTACGCAAAAACCACTCGGCTGATTTCCATGAGATTCTGTGAAGACGTGGTGCAAGGAGCAAAACATTAAATTCTGATGAAGATCCAGGATTTATAGTTTTTTTTTTTTCATTTTCTCAGACATTGCTAGAAAGGGCGTTTTCAGAATTTGTGTTTTTTTTTACAAGAATGAATGGAACTTGTGAAAAAAAAAATCTGGCATATTTAGGGGACTGGAATGTAGGAGTGTGTGCATATTGGTTGAGACATACATAAAAAATAGAAATGCAGTAAATTGAATTCTGGTTTCATTTAGGGCCTGTCAGGTCTTGGCAGAGGTATGCTCGCTACCGAGTTAATAGAGTTTCATGTTATTGTTTAATGAGCCTGGAGCCTTCACGTCTTCTCATTGGAAGTCGATCATGGACATATTTCATCCTAGTTAATGAAATCAAGTCAATCAGTCACAACTTCTCAGAAACGACACTCCCAGAATTGTTTGTTACTGGGAGTAACTTCTACCGAAGCAATTTCCAAATGGAGGAGTGTGTCAGAAAAAGATAAGAATAAAAAAATAATTAAACACAGAAACAGGATTATGTAACTGGGCTCTAGAGAAACGCTGATACAACAGGCTTTAGGTCTATGGATTGTTCAGAATAACAGATTTATCTGAAAAGACAAATCAGACCTATGTTATCCTGTGTGGTATAAACAAGATTCTATTCACCTCTATGAAATTGCAGTGGTGAGAGACACGTCACAATCTGTCCAATGAAATCCACGAGGAGAAATGTCATGAGAGCAAAACTGGGAAAATGCTTATTGAGCCTTTAGTGAAGCATCAAGCCACTTACACCCACACCAAGGGAAGGTGTGAGGATGTGAAATGAGGACGTTCAGCTTCTCGTGTCCCTCCAGCTGTCTTTCTGGACCGCGGTCTGACACTGCAGAGGGAAACCGGGTCAAGGTCCAGGTCTGGCCTCTTCATCCACGAGCTGTCCGTGGCCTACATGTCATGTTGTGGTGTGAGACCTGTTTACTTGGTTTCTATAGCTGCCCTGACACTTTGGCCACATGTTTTCGTGGAAAAGAGGACTATGCTTTCAGGGACTATAAAAGACCTTTTGTTCTCCGCTTCTGTCCTTAAAATACCTAGTAACACACAACACGGTATATGTGGGATTAGGTAATGGGATCTGAGGCTAGTGTTTGCTCTGCGGATATGTATCAGATACCAAGAGGGTCAGCGTCAGTCACTGAAGGCCGATCTCTCTCAGCCGTCAATCGCAGATGTTTTTTGTTTTTTTCTCTACCTACACACTTCAAATGTATAAGTTTCCCAAACAACATTAGTTAAGTTGTGTGTGTCTCCACATGAGTGACAGCAGACACGGTCCCCCCCCCCCCGGGTCCTGGACTCAGGAGGTTCTAAGTGCACTCCTGAAGGAAATCCCACTTGTGACTCCTCCTTGGTCTAAAAGGTGTTTTTACAGTAGGTCTGAGGCTGTTGACAAGGCAGAGGGTTGTTGTCTTTCATCGTCGTTCAAGTGGCTGAGATCATCACTCACCTGTCTGTACCGAACGACCCCCCCCCCCCCCCCCCCCCCTCACCACCACCACCACCAGCGGCCTGTCACTTAGGAGCTCGTCTAATGGGAGATCAAAGCCCCTTCGCTGAATCCCCAAAGCTGCGGCGGGAGACGACAACAAAAGCAAGAAGCCGGAGGGGAACTCCCAAACTTCTAAACTTCTTCTCTTGTGAGATTCCCCCTGAATAATCAAAGGTCTCAGATGTGGCGCATGTATATATAAATACATCTATCCCCAAGCCCCCACCTGCCCCATAAGCTTTGGTGTCACGTAAGTAAAGCCTGAATCATATCTGAGAGGGTAGATCCTCTGGAGACCACAACACGCAGACTTTGTAGGTCTGTCTCTGGGTTCGAGGTTCTCAGGCAGTTTGGTCATAGCCAGATCTTTGGCTTGAGACGAGGCATGGAGCTTGCCAGTCGCTGAGGTGACTGTGTAATACATCACAGGCCGACTATAATGAAAACAGAAAGAGGAAGGCATGTCAGGGGAGAACGGCTTTGATCTCCTACGTCTGCATAGTGTTGAGGTAACGCTGTGAGGACAGGTGCCTGAAAGCCCTCGGATGGAAAGTTCCGCTTTGATGTTCCAGATTAAACATCCATGTTTTAATGCTAAACTCCAAAGTGATGCAATCCATGGAATAAAGTGCATGTATAACATTAACAGACCTGTTGTGTGTTAAGGTTTTACCTCTAACCAGCTCCACCTGGACCAGCTACAGCATTAAAATACATTAAATATACAATATAACACTCTAATAATGTATAAAAATGAATCATGCTCTGACATGGATCATAATTCAATGTTCTCTTAGTTTTATCATGTGAAACACTTCACTGTGACATTTCATAATAGCTCGTACAATAAGTCCACTGACTAATTCAAAGAGAAATATATTCATTCAAGTCGTTTTATGGAAGAATACAAATAAATGTAACTTTAAGTTTCTCGGATATGGGAACTTGATGTATTTCTCATTCACCATTAAACAAAACAATCAAACTGGGAAGATTTTTAACCACTTTCAAGGCAGTTTTCAACTTAATCAAATATGAGGAATGAGAATCCTCAGTTTGATTTAAACTGGGGACATAGGAACTCTATGGTTAGTATCCTTTAACCCTCAGGCCAGTAGGATTCCATGATCCTTTGACATGATATAGAATAAACAATGAATTCAGATAAATATTAGATAATAGCAGACGTCACGTACACACGGAGCCGAAAGAGTTACAGAAAGAAAACATAGAAAATACAGACACATGGGCAGGAGATGAAGAGATGAGGGGCAGTTTATTCCTTTCCCCTCATCTGCCAGGCCTTTTATTCTCCAAGGCCCAACCCAGCGATGTGTATCTGGATCTGGCCTGCATATTTGGGCCTGATCCGTCCCTGGGGTTCCTCAAACTGGCCCTCCGTGTTTGGGCATGAAAGAGAGCTGATAGTATTCAAAGTACCATGACAAGAGAGTGACGCACACAGTCGCCGACTTTTATCTCGACATCAACAGCTGGGATTGAGCTTTGACGCATGCCCGTCATCTCAGCTTTCTGCCGCAGCAGTCCCAGGGCCATGAAAGGTGCTTTTCATACAGTAGATCAGCGATGAGCGGATTCCAGAGACAATGGAGAACCACACAATAGCAGCTGTCACCTGAGGAAACGCGTTGGAGGCTCCTCAGATCACCTCTGTGTGTGCAGCTTCTCGGAAATCTACAGCAGAGAGCATCGGAGCCCAGTCAGCTGATAAGTTAATTGTGTTAATGTGGGCGAAGTGGTTGGTATAATTTCAAACAGATTGTTCCAGTCAATGAGCAACAGGATGTTGTAGTTTAGACCAACCAAGACGCTTTCCTGCTCCACTGTCAGGAACAGCCACCGCGGAAAATCACAAATCTAAGAGCGGAGCGGATGTTGCCTCGACGGCCTCAGGTGGAGACGTGTGTCTTTCTGCTCGCTGCCTCGTATCGGCCCCGTAGATCCATGAGGAGATCACTGAGGAGATCCATGAGGAGATCAGGGAGGAGATCTCTGGGAGGTCCCTCACATACGAAGGCAGCCATCGCCCAACCTGCTGCAATGTGTACTTCACAATGAGCCTGTTTGTTAGAAGTGTTTATCTCCATCTCTAGATGATTCAGTAATCCTGTTAAAGACGGTCCCAATAAAAGCCCCTAATCGAATTAAGAAAAATTCCCTTTTGTGATTGTTATCTGCCTGAATGTGACAAAAGGGCTCATTATCCAGATTTATGACCGAGTCACGGTGAGGAGGCGTGTGGCTTCGGGACCACGCTGGTGTTTTCTCTGGATTCCTCCGGGCCACAGGTTTACTGCAAGTCAGGAGATTTTTATCAATAATTAATTATGGTCTTGTTTGGTAATACAAAGCAATTAGACCATGGACAGATTATGAGAGAATGAGCCCCTGGACACAGATAACTCCCCCCCACACACACTCCACACCCCACACATACACAGCAATATACCCAGGCTGGATTTGAGACGACTTCCACCTATTTTCAGTTGTTTTACATTTATTTTCAGTTATTAATATTCGATATTGTTGAGTTGTGACTGAACGTGTTTTTTCTAATGCTGTTCAACCACCTGACAAGAATCTCATCTGAATCATACTGACATCTTTAAAGCGGATTTACAGCCTGATACTTAGCAAACTTTAGGGAAACTATTATCCCATAAAAACGAACACAGGTATATTTTCTCGGCCTAAATGTGCTTTGTGCTTCAACTGGGAACATGCACAGTGCACACAGAGTGGAGCTAATGAGAGTCTGAAGCCCAGTTTAAACCAGTATCTCCCATCAGGTTAACCCGGCCCTGATGATTCACACCTTTCTGAAGCAGAAACTGAGTTATTGTGTGAAATTACACAATGTGTAGCGTTTAAATCGACCTCGTACAAGACAACAGGTCACATCTACAGCTTATGGGTGAATATTTATCTATATATAACAATGTCATTGTCTTTGAATCTTGGAACATCAGCTCTCCCTCTCTCTCGTTGTGTCTTCTCTGGAAGGAATATGTTGTTGGTCTGTGCCACAAAGACACAATGAGCATATGATGTCTTTATCTGCACTAAAATCTATAGAATACCAACACAACACAGTCAAGAATCTCAATTCATGTTTTTTTTTACACGTTGTTGGGACCACTGGTCATAAATAGATCACCAGTACCTCCTGGTGTTCACTACAGGTAATGCCCCTGATCAGGACTCTGGGTGAGAATACAAAACTCTGCACAAACACACACACACACACACACACACACAATAAAGGCACATTTATTACGTCTATAAAACAAAACACTGGCTCCAGCTGTTAACCTTTCTCTAATGTGAGATTTTACCGTAAACAGCAGGGGAAACTTTTTACTGGATCACTTGGAGACATCACAGAACCCCCCCCCCTCACCGATTCCTCCCCTGGGAGAGACCGTGTGATTAGTGGTGCGGTTGTGTTGACGTCTGATGCTCTTCCATGTGCACCGTGTCACACAATGCCGTGACTTGGAGAGCCAGACGTGCTGGTGAGTCAGAGGAGATAGGGCCCTTGTGGCCGGCCGCGCTGCCAGCCCACTCAGCAGGCTGTGACGGCTGCGGTGAGGGTTTGTCTGCAGACGGCTGCTGTGGTCCAGAGACTAGGCCTGGGTCAGAGCCTGTAGTGTGTTCTCATGGTGCTCAGAGGGCAGATGAAGGGAAACCCAGAGAAAGAAAGTCACAGCAGAGACCAGCAGCCTTGTAATTGTTTCTTTGGAGGAGAAGGAAATTACAGATCAAGGCCTTGAATCTGAGAAATGACGTGATCCCACCTGATGAACTTTCGAGGCCTCAACAATGACAACATCTTGACCTCATCTCCCGGCTCAGCCAACAAAACGCCCCGGACCGGATGTCATAGACCCAGGTCCTTTGAGGTTGACCGTGAGTCATTGGAAAGGGACAACACCCTCCCCCCCCCCACCCTCTCTGGGTCCCCTCCCACAGCTTTGAAGTGGTGGCAGATTGTGCACAAACAACGTAAACCTCCCTGCAACAAACACTGTGATTTACCACCCAGGCCCGGGGAAGTGGCCACTAAGACAGGTCCATTGGGTTTATAGGGCTATTCCCTAGCTGTCGTACCTCCGGACGGATGCTCCTTTGTGATGGACACTTTGAGAAATGCTGGTAAAGAGGATTCCGGAGCAAATGTCGGGTCAGGCCCCGAACTGAGGCCTCTGAGCTCAGGACAAGCTCTGTCACAACAGAACACTCACTGCTGTGGTCAAGACACCCGGAGGACAAATGTCCCGGGGTGTCCTGGACTCCAGGGGTCAGATGCTGCTCTTTCACTTTCAGCTTCACTCATGACTCCATCTTGGGAACTGCACCACATGTGGCTCACTGGACATATTATCACCGTTCAGCCACCGTGCTCCACTGAAGCTGGATCTGATTCACCCCAGTTCAAACCAATAAATCTCTCATCACAGGATATGATTGGAAAAGAAACTATATGTTTCCTGTACTGTTGTTTGTCATAAAATCATTTATTGATTATTATTATTAATAGTAATGTTTGTGAGGCTTTAATTGCTGCTGTTAAGGTTATTAACAATATTACACCTCCATATAAGTACCACTTTTTGATAATGATTATTATTATATTATTGTGTATGTGTGTGTGTGTGTGTTTGTGTGTTTGTGTGTGTGTGTGTGTGTGTGTGTGTGTGTGTGTTTGTGTGTGTTTGTGAGAGTGTGTGTGTGTTTGTGAGTGTGTGTGTGTGTGTGTATGTGTGCTCTAATCACACCAGTAAATATACTATTACTTCAGGATCAGATGAGAAACACACATTTTTAATGGAGGAGGGAAACTGTTTGAATATTCAGTGTGTACTGTAGTTTTAATGATGAGAGAAAATGTACAGATTGAACCTTTAATGTCCATCAAACTGCAATACTATATATGACCAGTAGAGGGCAGCATTTATCAAGAAATACCGTCACTGCTGCTCTTTAAATTAACTGAATGTTCTTATTTAGACCCGAAGAGGTCGCTTGGTAGAGAAATCTCACTAATAACATTAGAGAGTTACATCTTTTTACATTGTTTAATTATTATTTAACATTGCTTACATCGTAGATTATTAAGAAAACTTAATCAAAACTCGAAAAACTCTGTGTATTCTCATAATAATAACCCTCTTATTACAGATGTCCAATCAGCTCAGTTTTATCCAGAAGTAATATTAAGTTTGTTAGACATGCTTTTAATTTCTCATGTTTAAACTAATGTAGCTCACTCTACACTAGTCTGAGTGACGTTTACTTTCATGGTAGTTCATCAAAAATGCAACTTATCCTCTTTTAAATACTTTAAAATACAATTTTCTTTATAAATGGGTCTGAACGGCTAGATTGCTCTTTATTTGCTTTCATAATTTTATCTTGTAAATCACTTTTTTAACTCTGTTTTGAAAAGTGTTATATAAAGTCTTCTATTTATTGTTATAACAATAATAGCGACTGATATTTTGTATTGCTCTTTTTATTGTTGTTGTAGTTTGAAATGGAAAGTCAAACAGATCCCACTACACTCACTGGTTTTAGCATTGATCCACACATGTGTCTCCAGCCTGGACCCTGTCCCGGCTGCTGGGAGACGCAGGTGGAGGTGAAGCCGTCTGCTGCCATCAGGGGCACAGAGAGATGGAGTGAATGGAGCTCAGTGATGAGCAGATAAGAGGACAAGGTCTCCTCTGTACTCCACCTCCCCACCTCCCTCACCTCCCTCACCTCATTCACTCTATAAACGGATGTGACGGCAGTGGTTCTGGTCTCAGGTGGAGGATTTGACTCTTAAAGCCTCATGTATTGCCACAGTGAGCAGAACAAGACTTCTTGATATTTCATCTAATAACAAATAGATCACCACAGTTTGTATTTGTTGTATTCAAGTCACTTTAGTGAACACTGTGTATCAGTACTAGAACAAAATACTAGTTTTTACGTGGAAACAAATCAGTCGCCCTTTGTCTGAAAATATGTTGTAATTTCTTGGATGGAAAAACATTTAATCTCATGTGCACATCAACATTTTCCATCACTGACCTATTTTTCATTGAACACTGGAACTTAAGTATAATTGATTTAGAACAAAAGTATTATTATTATTGAATTATGAATAGATATAGTTGAAAAAATCTAAACAATTCACTGATAAACTAGGCACAGATTAACTTCAAATGTGCATCATATGAGCATGACAGAAGGAATATATAATAAAATGATCACTAATCCATGTATAACCGGTGTAAGATTAAAACTACACAAAGTATTTATGAAAATCATGTACCGCCTGATTGTTATTGAGATGTTTAACACAAGATAACTTCAGAATTAGTTTCAGATTATCTACTAACGTGGCTGATAAATTCCCATAAACAGTCTGAAATCACAAGCTGCAGATGTTATCACTGAGGAATGTATGAGGTAATATGATCAAACTATAATCTTATAATCTCCTGTGATCCTCATCTCTTCTCCTCGCCTCTCCATCTTTATTCTTCCTCCTCCTCCTCCTCCTCCTCCTCCTCCTCCTCCTCCTCCTCCTCCACCTCCTCCCTCTTTGATTCTCTCTCCCGGCAGCTTTGCTGTCAGTACTTTGCGGTGACATTCCTCTATTATTGCAATCAGAAAAGCTCGGCCAGCTCATTAAAATTCCTGCTGGTAGGAGCATAGCAGCACGGGAGAGAGGGCCAGCGAGCCTGACTCCGCCATTCACTCCTCCTTTGAGGCCGCGCACAGGCCCGGAGGCGCGGGGAGCTGCAGAGGCCGCTCATGTGCACAGGCCGGAGCTGAGAGGAGCCACTCAGGCATGATGCAAATGGAGAGAGAGACAATAGGTGGCAGCACAGCCAGGCCCGACCATCATTCAGCGACCCGGGGTCTTTTCATCGCCTCCACCTCTCCGCTGTGGAGCCTCTCACCCGTCAACAAAGACTTGAAGGTCTCAGATGGTGAACTGCCTCTTGGGACGTTTTATTCGTGACCGTAGTTTCTTTTTGTATTTTGGTGAATATCGAAGTTCTGCTCTTGTTTTGTAGGAGTTCATAAAACACAATGCTTTGTTATGTCAACAATAAGAGGACCACCTACACAACGATGCTTACATGTGAAACTATTCAATCCAGTCTAGACATTTTTTACAATGTATACTGAACATCACACACCTGAAATATGCTTGTTCTTTTCTTTTCATACTTAAAGTTCAATTCTGACATGAGGAATGCTTTGGCAGTTATGCGAGTAAAATTAAATAGAAAAATTAAATCAGAAGACAGCAGGAAAAAATGAAAATATAATTAATGAGACACTAAAATCAGTTTTACTTTCATTTCTTTGAGTAAAGGAGATTAACTGTTCAGTCATTTCTCTGGAACATGAATCAGCTGTTGAAAAACCTGAGGTGTTTGTGAATGACTAATATTGTGCTGTTATCCTGGTGCATATCAAACCACGCTGCAAACTCACATTCATTGACAACAAACTCAGTGGGTAGTACTTGGACAATTATACTACATTTGATAAAACACACTATCAAACTGTGTCCAGCCAAGAGAAACAAGTACAAAAACACAACTACGTATTTATAGATACGTCTTAACTGCTCACAACATGTAAACCGACCCTGAGTTGCATGTTGTCGTGTGGAATTTGCACAAGTACTACACAGAAGTACAAACTGGAAGATACATTTTCTATTATATTCATGTTGCAAACAGGCCTGTAGTTACTGGTTAGACTCTGCACATTAAAAATCTAAATATAAAACATATTTATAACACTGTCAGCACATTTAGCTGAATATACTTCTGCCACTTTTTGCCACTTTAACCCAGAAATCTGAATCCATCCTCCCTTTACTTTCCTTCTAAATTAGTATACTGCACACCACAGGGTTAGTTTATGTGAATTATGAAGATTGTTGTGTCTCTTTCTTTTTGTTTAAATCATCATCAAGCCCTGAGTGTAACTACAGGCTTCAGATGCATTTGTTAGTGCACGTGACTTTGGTTTTAGTTGCAGATCATAGAGCGTCTTGATTCCCAGTCCACCCACTCCAAAGACATACTGGGATACAAACATGTAAAAGCTCTGGTTTTCTAACCGTAAAGGAACTTCATGTAACGGTCACATAAAAAAAAAAAAAGCCCTGACTCCTGCAGCAGGACACAAGCGGCCCCGGCGGCACATGCACAACCGTGCAGCCCGTGGAGAATCGAACAGTAAATGAAACTTTATCTTAACTTTTTTTCCTGCCCTCTCCCAACTGCTGGATCGAGTTAGCCCGGCCCATCTGGTGCAGCAAATGGCCCAACTCACCAGGGAGCGAGGGGGGGTGAGAGAGAGGAGGAGGAGGAGGTGGTGGGGGGGAGAAAGAGAAAGAGGAGGGGGGGGATTGAAAACAGATCGGCAGCTTGAGGATCTCAACACCACCGCATGTCTCTGCAACAACTGCCGAGTGAAGCCAAACCCGCTGCGACTCCAGCAACTTTCTACTCGAGAGAAGAAGAAGAAGAAGAAGAGTTTTCCGTTGGTTTTGTTTTTACGCACCATGTTAGTTTGCTGAGGACGCGCGTGCAGAAGCGTGCGCACCTCCCCGGGAAGAAGAAGAAGATGGATTGTAAGAAAAAGTTAGACTCGACTTGTGCCGCGCACTGAGACTCTCTCTCTCTCTCCTGCTCCCTCCCTCTCTCCCTCTCTCTCTCTCTCTCTCTGGCGATGCCCTGCAAACTTTGCGTGTTTTAACTCAAAACAAAAAAACAATAGAAAGTTTTTGTTGTGCCAAGTCGGTTCATGGAGTTCCGCGTCAGGTCCAGAGACGCTTGTGTGCGCGTCGTGCGTGTGTCGTGGTAGGATCCGGGAATCCGACTCCAGGGCGAAGTTTCTCTTTTTCCTCCTCGGGACAAATAAGTGGACGAGCTGCGGCGGAGAGACGCGACAGGACAGAGACAGAAGGTGAGGACGTGTGTGTGTGTGTTGGTGATGTGTGAGTTTGGGGATGAAGTTGATTTCGTTTGTTTGTGTGTTTTCTGTGCTCACACGCTCTCCTCCTGCTCCTGTCTGCTGCCTTGCTCAGGGCAGCGGCAGCAGCAGCAGACGAGGCTCCGGGCAGCAGCACATCTCATTTGCACTTTGAACTTATCTGACACAGGAATCCAAAAAATTCTTGTCCTGCAACTTGATCCATATGGGAAAGAGATGTGATCAGAAAGCTCGGCGCCAACCTCCCCCCCTCCACACACACACACACACACACAAACACACACACAGTCGTCTTTCAACACTTTAACACAAATTGTATTCTAGTGTTTTCCTTCCTAAGAAAATGCAAAGTTGGGGAAATTTCATTTTTAAATCAAAGATGAGAAAAAAAGATTTAAAACAACTCCTCAAATCCACAAGTTCAGTCCCAACATCAAGGAAAACACCTTTCTTCTATTTTCACACTTAATGAAAAACACAAACACACACTCACACACACTCTCTCTTCTCACTTTTTAGAGCACTTTACTTTTTAATCTCTTAATGCTCCTAAGCAGAGAACACAACCTGTGGAGTGTCAGCAGCAGCCGGGACTCATCCCTCCCCGGTGACATGTGTACTTATTGATCAAAGATTCAGAGTTGACTATTTGCTCTGCAGCCTGAGCAGTCAACAAACACTTGACGCCTTTGTGGGGCCCTTAACCAGATATATTTGCAGTTGGCTCCCCCCCCCCCCCCTCGATCCCCAGACTTCATGTGCAGACTCATGAGGCCCCACAGTCGTTCTGACCCACATCCTTATTAAAAACAAACTGTATGTTCGGTTGCATGTAATTCACATTTGAATTTTTTTTTGCATTCTTATGCGACACAGACCCCAGAAAAGCTAGAAAGCCATTTGGGTTTATCAGAAATAATAAAAGTAAATACAAAACAAACCAAAAAAAAGAATGAATGTTTACTAAGTTTCAAATAGCAGTAACAGTTTAAGTGAGTATACGAATCCATGTGTGTGTGTGTTTTCCTCTTCACATGATGACAGGACCCCGGGCAGGGCTCAGGGGCCATTTGCATGAGAAACAAAAAAAAAGAAAAGGGGAAAAAGTTTTAGTGCGTTTGGTCCATTGTGAGCAGTGAACAGTTAGAGAGTGAAAGGACTGAAGAATGGATGAGCCCATTCAGCTCATTCAGCCTCAGCTCGGGGGGGCTCGGCGGCGTTCACAGGCTCCACAGTGGCCGTGTCACTTTCATCTGCACCACCGCGGCCGCTGCCCCCGTGCATCCCCCCCCCCCCCCTGACGGATTGATCCACTGTAGTTCTGCCTCATTTCTGGAAAATCTGCAGCAAGTTTAATGAGTCAAATACTGGAAAAGGAGTGACCGAGTGTGTGTGTGTGTGTGTGTGTGTGTGTTGGAGGGGTATAGGCCAAGGAGGAGGAGAGGAGGTGGGAGTGTGTGTGTGTGGGGGGGGGTTAAAGCAAATACCGATGAAGTCTAGCGTACAGGGACAGAGAGGAGGGTGAGGAGGGTGAGGTCTGAGTGACTGAGGAGGAGGAGGGGGGGGGTGGGGGGAGCACCCCACCACCACCACCACCACCCCCTCCTCCTCCTCCTCCTCCACCACAACCAACCCACTCCTGCTGAGTAAACTCAAAAGTTGGAGAGGAGGAAGAAGAAGAAAAGAGCGAGAACCCCGACTGGAATCTGGTTTCACTGAGTGAAGACACAGCAGCGTACCAGTGGAACCATTCAGCCGCCTGTCACCTCCGGATGGGGATGCGCTCGGTGTGGGGTGGGGTGTTGTGGTGTGGTGTGGGGTGGTGTGGTGGAGGCCTTCTGGGAGCCTCACTGGTTGAAAGATGTTTGCACTGGAATTTAGTGGCTGCGGATGAAGGGGAGCTGCTGCTTTTCCCCTTAAGCAGCGTGTAAACCTCTGACCTGCTGCTGAACGTGCTGCAGTTCAGGGTCAGGGCTGCACACACTGTTTCCACTGGAAAGGCTTTTTGTACATTAACATTTAGCCTGAGTGTAAAGACTCGACTTCCCTGTTCTTCATGTGCTTCTGAAGTTTGACCTATTTGGTAGGTGAGTCCTCCCGAGGCTCATCTGGACACTCTGCAGGGTTTTAGGCTCTGGACTGAGAAACTCCAGAGCCTCTGACTAGAGGAATCCTAGTCATTTTTTAAATAAATTAAATATAAAATACAATATCCGCCCCCTCACTTACACATAATGTGTTGTCACCCTGCCGGCACCAGGGTTTAATTAATAGCTGTTTATTTCCCTGTGTAGAAAAAACTATATTTCTTGTGAGGCAACATCAGGCTTGACTTTAACATTGCTTCACTTCGAAGAGTAGAAAGTACCAAATAAATACCAATTTTTTTAATTTATTATTAAAACAACATAGAATAACATAGACTTAAAAATAATAGATCAGCCCCTTAGTCTAATTTGTCATTAGAGATATGCACCTGCATCTTGTGTTTTTTATGGCACAGGAAACAGGAAACTGTAACTTTCTGGAGAAGCTTTTGTGTCTTTAAGGACAAACAAACACACACACATTTAGGAGGTGTAGTTTAAATGAGGAGACAGTTGTTGTTCAGTTGAGCAGGATGTGTGCGTTACGCTCAGTGTCAGGACTGGAAGATAAGAAAGACGTCACATTTTGTAAAGACTGTTTTCTAACAAGGGCTTCAATTAACAATAGTTCAGATGATTAAATCTGGATCTGTGTGAGGCCTGGAGTCTGGAGCCCCGTGTTGAACGATGCCACCATCGCTTACAGTCCACACTTCAGGAGGCAGGAGAAGTGGCAGAACGAGAGAGAGAGAGAGAGAGAGAGACGTTCTCTCTCATTCATCTGTAGAGCCCTTCACTGGATCCTTTGCTTTTCATGAGGGGGGGGGGGGGGACAGCACAGGATGGTCCCCGTCGGTCCAAACATCTGTTGTTTCCCTCCCGTCGAGGCGTCCTGCTCATTCTCCCTCAAGTGTGCGAGGTTCAATAGACTCACATCCTCTCCGACGGCAGAGAGAGTGGAGGGTGAGGATTGAACGTTTCACCCCCCCCCCCCCCCCCCCCCACATCCCCCTCCAAGCGCTTCTCTATCTTTACACCAGAGCAGCTACGAGTGGACACTCAGACTCAGACTCAAAACCTGAGGTCAGGCTGGAAGAGCACGTTCCCGTCGTCTGGCCTCTGGTGGAGGCTGATGTGTGTTTAACAAGCCGCTTTAAGGGGCTGCATGGTAAAAAAACTGACAAGCTCATTACTGGCCAATTGGGATCATCAGTCACTGGAGCCCCCCCCCCCAACCCCTTCATCCAAAGCAGGAACTCAAATGTAATTGTTGTAGAAACAGGTTTTTCTCAGGAAAACTCTTATTTCCCAGTCTAACAACCCTGTTCCTCTTCCTGCGGCTCTGTTATTCTTAAACTGCAGAGGGAGAACAAACATCAGACCACAGCCGGCTCCATTATCTCCACAAAGACAGGGAGACCTCAACACATTCACTGGTGTATACAGTGACCCCTGTGTGATGCACGATGTGTCATCACTTGCACAGTGTGCAAAGTTCTTCCCGTCACTCTCTGGCCGAGCTCTTCTCACCCTGACTCATCGGAAACCCGGTGTCCTGAAAGCGATTCACTAGGAACATCATCATTGTCCATCGGCCCCCACAACACAGCCCCGCTCTCCTGTGTGTGTCCTGCCCAGGTCACAGGAGGTCACCTACTTGTGGGCGGGGGAGGGGGGGGAGACTGATTTCATTATCTCAACACAAGATAAACTCCCTGGACAATGGAAAGTCACTGATTCGATCTTTTCATCCTCATACTTTAGCAGCTCATCATTGAGAAATGATTGTTTAACTTACTTTACTGTTGTTGTGTTTTTACAGCAAATGCTTTTAAAGTAATGACACTCAAGGTGAAAATAAATAAGTTTTTTGAATTACTAAACCAACTAAACCACCTTACTAGCACAGTAAGGTGGGAGATGAGAAAAGAGAAGTTACTACTTTACTGCATATGTATAGAAACAGGGGAGCTGCATGAAAGCTGATGCATTTTGGGTAACTTCCATTACACGAGGCCGAAGACAGCAAGTTTAAAAAAATGCACAAATCTGTGACTGCAGAGTTAGACGCAGATAAAGTTACCAGACCTCTGTCTCTGACACGAAGTTGCATTGTGGGTAATAAAACAAGGGAGAAGAGTCTGGTCCTTATTCATCGATATTTGATCTTGTTTCTTTTTCAACGTGTCTGACGCTGAGGAAGTAGTACACTGCTAAATAATGTGTGATATCTCAGATGTGATAACTTGATCCCTTCTCTCTGATTTAGTTTAAGATCTTTGTAACCTGACCATCATCTGGTGTGGTCACTGTTTCTACCTGCTGGTGAGGGATCGTCTTTTTCCGATAATCACAGAAACCTGCAGGTTGCACTCATTCAAAAAGATGACACCTCTATTATAAGTGCGAGAGGGGAAAAGATCACGATTTCCCTTCCACTGTATCATTATCACTTCCTCTCCAAACACCCAACAAGCATCTCTATGTGACTGGGCCATCGAGACAGACCGACACAGGCCTGCAGACAATGGTGTATTGTCTGCGCTGTTTGCCCGAGGCCCTAATCTGATGCAGAGGCAGAGATTGGGGTCTATGCTGAGGCCACCGACAACAAACTCCAGAGAAGGAACGAGGAGGAGGAGGAGGAGGAGGAGGAGTGGGATTTGTTTGTGCTGCTAACTCCGGGGGTTCGTGTCGGGAAGGGGAGGGAGGGCGAGGAGTTTGTAAGTTATGATTTACACTAGGCCCTCCCATAGCTCCAGAGGCAGGGCTGGTTGGACTCCCTTCTTTTTCCCCCTTCACGTTCCCATATGATGGGAGATATTAGACTCCGACCGGCGCTGACTCAGTGCCAGGCCACAGTCTCCGCTCAGATAGAAGCTGGAGACAAGAGCCGGGGAGACGGGGAGAGTCAGAGTGAGCTGGGGTAGAGAGACATGTGGTTGTCTTTAGAAACCAGCTCTGAAACCTCTCCCTCCGCCTCCCTCACAACATGCCATCATGTTGCTGCTGCCATCATCTCCTCTCTCTCTCTCTCTCTCTCTCTCTCTGTCTCTCTCTGTGTCTCTCACTCATGGCTCCAGGCCAAGCTGAGGTTTGCTCATGTTTTGTAATCAGCTCATTAGAGAGAAAGTTGGGATGAAGAACCGAGTGTTGGTTCCGTGCAGGGCCGTCCCAGCACTCGGTTGTTTCCCATGCAAGACTTCCCAGTGTCCTGCTGCTCCCAGGGTGAACTCAGCAGCGTCAGCAGTTGGTCATGTGTTGTAGAGAAGAATTACAAGGACAGGAAAAATGCTGTTCTACTTACTCGTCAATGTGAAAGACTTCATGCTTTTTTAAGCAGGAAAGTAGCAATTACTGCGGCGGCTGTGGCTCAGGTGGTAGAGTGGGTTGTCCGGTGCCTAGAAGGCCTTCAGTTCGATCCCAGCTTCCCTCATCCTGAGTGTGAGTGTGATAGAGGACGTGCTGCACAGTGTGAATGACAAAACTCTGCCATAAAGCCATTTGTCATCAAGTCTTTGTCATCTGGACTTATTTAATTTTGAGCCACATATTTATTCCTTTCAGCCCACACACAACGTACCAAAGCTGAACACACAATTAAAGGGACACGCCACAAATCTTACACACAACAGTCATGTTACTTGTCATCGGGACAGAAAGTTTACTTCCTCAAAGTCCTCGACCCTCTTAGCATGTTACAGTTTTCTCAAAGCTCATTTTAATTGCTGATAACTAACTTTTCAGTTGTTATTTACGATTGACAACATGAGATCTCACCTGGTGACGTACCGTGTCAGCTGCAACTGATTGGTCACCAGAAAACACACACACACACACATACACTGACACACTCACTCACACTGATCAAAGGCCTGAGATGTGACACTGAAGTGGCAGCAGCTGGTCGTACAAGCCAGTGAAGCACAGGACAGACGCACTGACAACTATCACAACACTTCTACCGGAGCGGTGAATTCCCCTCAGCACTGTGGAAACTTTGATTTGGCCTACCGCTAACTCTCTGGATAATCTCCCATATATGACTTTGATCATAACTACTAGGTACCCAACCGTAACTCTTAACCATAACCTAACCATACCTCAAAACGTGTTCACCTTGTTCTGATACACATCGTGAAGATTCTCCATTAGGACGACACGTCTCCAGATCCAGGTCCTCACAACACGACTAAGACCTGGACCACACACACAAAGCCAGTTTCGACTTAAGTAGTTGCCGAAGTTATTGACAGCTGAAGCAGTTGAGAGCGAGTGCTAACAACACATTTAAGACGAATGACCCCGGCCAAATGTTTCACAGAGGAGGCCGGCTCCACTCAGCGGTGTGCAATGTGGCTCAGGTGACAGCTGTGACATTAACACACACAAACACACACTAACACACATTCAGCTGTTATACACCAGCAAGAAAAAACAAACACATTACACTAAGTTGTGAGTGAAGATTTAGTTTAAAGCTCCGACAAGGAACTTTTCTTTTTTAGTGTTTCAACTGTCACCTGTTGTAAATACCTTGGGCCAGACAGCATGTGCTCTAGTTTTGGAAGTAGTTAAAAAACACACACATGTAATGACACACATGTAGCGAGTTCAGGACTCACACCAAGAAAACACCACAACGCTACAGCTCTCTTTCTCGTCCATCTTGTTTTTAAGAGACCTGGAGTTGGCGAGGAAAAGACTCAGGAGCGCTGCTCTGTACGGGTTAGCCTTTAGCTTAGCATTTAGCCTAGCGCGTAGCCCAGTTCCTCTTCCTCCACCCTAACACAGGCCTTTCTAACCCGACTGCCGTAAACCGTTGCTCTGTCCTGGATTGTAATCGTTCCCAACCTCAGACATTGAGAATAGTTTATAGGAAAAGCTAATTTTCTCCCTGATTGTCTCATTTGCTGTTGTAGGTCATAAAGAGGCAGGTAAAAAGTTGTTTAGAATCAAAAGTAGAAGAAACTACTCTCCAGAATATGTTGCTTATTTCTGGTTCTGGTTCTGACTCAGTGGGTTGATCAGTTGCTGGTTGGTTCAGCCCTCCTGTCCAAACTGAGTCTGTAAAGACCAATGGTCCCTAGATGAAGAGGCTACTGACTACCTGCTTCAGCACTTCATGAATCACTTGGTCCTACAGTGATGCCTCGGCCTTCCTGTTTGTTGCTTGTATGTTAGAAGTCAACTCTACCTATTCTACAGATCAGAGTCAAGAGCCGAGTCAGAGAGGAACGAATGCATATATCAAAAACGCTGTAGAAAGGCTTTTGTGGCCCCGGAGGGACGGAGCTTTCCTGACCTCTGGAGCTGTTTCCTCAACTCTGCTTGAGACCAGAGACTTCAGCTGCTACAAGCATAAACTGAACATCTCTGCTTCTCCCGGATCAGTTTGGATCCTTTTCTGAAAGTGTGTACCATGAGGCCGACAATGTTTGAGGAGTGCCAATGCTCCTCTTTAATCTGCAAGTTGATTCTGTGCCTCCAAGTTCGTGTCTGCTCGTTGACGAAGGCAAGAAAAACCCAAATTGTGTCCGTGTAGATTCCTCCCGCCGGGGTCTATGTGTAGGCTCTGAGCTCCACATCTGTTTTCTGTTGGTGGAGGGAGACGAAAAGATCAACCACAGGATATTGCCTTTACTAGCAGGAAAGGTCAGGTTCAGGGGTGGGGTAGAATTCATCCACGAGGCTTTTGTCTGCTGTTTTAGATGCCTGTTATATTACATCAGTTGTTTGCTGCTCATCACTCTGTATCTGCTGGAATCCACTGGATGGTCGGGTTCTGGTCGTGGGTTTGAGTCCCGATGTGCAGCCGGCAGATTGTGAAAGCTTTAAACAATCATGAGATCAAGAATAAATTGGGATATGGTGGAGAAAATGTTTCAACAAGCCCTGATTCACATGACTACATTGAAAACAGCCTCTACACGTTTGGACACATCACGCTATAGGTCTTTAGAAAACCTACACCTTGATTTGGGAAAACCAGACTATGACAACATAGCCCCCCCCCCCCCCGGAGACCTGAAACCTATACATGCTTTTAGTGATGTCTCGGCCTGTGAATCCGACTAATGGTTCATGTGCCGCTGTCACAGATCTCACGGTCGGTTTCATGACCTTTAAGACCTGAGCTTCAAATCCTCACAGCGACGGGTTCCTCCAAAGACCAGTGATTCACCCAAAGAGAATTTGCTCTGTCCCAGTTTAAACTTGTTTGCTGCTGGAGGTCTCTGTTGCTCCCTGTCACGTGCACGTCACTGTACAACAAAGACATTCCTGCACTGATATTGATGGCGTTGTGATATCTTTTGTGGTAACACATCAAAGCCAACACCGGGGATCTTCAAATAAGACAATATCAATTGTGGAATAATGATAAGAGAGAGCATGAGAAGGAGTAGAGTCAATCTTTTGAGTGAAATATTGTTGTGCCCAGACTTCTTTGGGGTTAGGCTTAGGGTTGGGGTTAGGGTTAGCCACCTAGCGATTAAAAGTGCAATGTTTAATCTCCCTTTAGCTCAGTTTTGGTCTCCACCAGCTGCTGTGGGAAGTATTTTGTTCTTTAGCTACTACGTCCTCTGCAGCTAGTCACTAATATGATCTGTGTGCTGCTTGATACTGGGCAGGTAGAGTACAGGTGGTCATTTGATCTTTTTGCTGACACATAATATGATTATTAGAGCTGGTTTATTACTTTGTCTTTCTTGTTACTGTCTTAAAATAACTTGTAGGAACTGGAGCAGTCAGGCTAAGTGTCTGTTTTCTAAGGAAGGAAGTTTCTGGTTTGAGAAATAAAACGAAAAGTTTCTCATGAAACTGCCCAGAGCTCAGGAGGAAGTCCGGCCTGAGTGGTTCGGGGGACGACAGCTGTATTGTGTCTGAATTACACAAAGAGCTTCCTGGATCATAACACAGTGAAGGGACTGTACTAAGGAAGCACATGGAGAGACGGAGCCTGTGTGGACTCCTCCGCCGCCACCTTTGACACCTGTCCACCTGTAAATTACATCCAGCATTCCTCCTCAGTGCCTCACTGTGTGGAGGGTTAGGATCAGAAGCAGTGCCTAGACTGCAAGGTTTATCAAGTCTGTCCTAACGAAGGAGTTATTAGACGCAGCTATAACTCCCCACGTCCTCCTCAGTTAAGTGTTTACACGGGGTTCCATAATTAATGTGTGTGTGAGTCCACTTCTTCAAAGAATCACACAAAATCTACTGAAAGTTTGAAATAACACAATAACACGAGATGAATGTAAAGAAAAGAGAGGCATTAGAATAACTATAGAATAAAGATCCATTCATTAACATGACGTTTATCTTTTCTGTTATGATGAGGATAATGTGAACCGTAGATTAAATATGCTTATTCTTAAACATGACTCCTGAATGAACAGATATATAGAAATATTTGACACATATATTCCACGAGAGAATTTTTGTAGTAAGATATTTAGGGCCCAAGCACTGACAGTGGGAGGCCCTATGGAAATTGTAATGATTATTATTATTATTATTATTATTATTCAGGCAAATGAATTGGCTTTTTGAGGGCTTTCACATGCTCAAATTCTTACCAAAATTTGCAGAAAGTTAGAAAGTGGTGAAAATTCACGTATTCTGGAGGAATTTTCATTAGATTTGTGATCGTGAACAAAGTGAAAGGTAACTTGCAACATCCTGCCTGTGATGAAAACACCGAAGATATGTAAAACAAAGCCATATTTTGTCTTTTGATGGTTGTTGTGTTAACCTGCATGCGTGTCAGCGTCAGAAACATGAGTCGCTCTGCAGGTGGCGTGAAGACAAGGAGGCGCTCACCTATCCACCTCTCAGGGTGTCTGCCAAGTGAGCAGAGTGTGGGACAGCAGTTGGTTAGTGTCTCGTTGCATGAGTGCAAATCTTCTGTGTGAACTCGTGTGTGTCTGTGTGTGTGTGTGTGTGTGTGAGCGCTGCCAGGAAAGGGAGCCTACCAGCATACGGATTGCATCGACTGAAAGATAGGGAGGAAGAAAGTAAGAAGAGCAAAGCCTGGAAATCTTCAAGATGAGCGAGGGCCTCTTTTGATGTGTGTTTGCATTCCTGTCGGTGTTGGTGAAAGGAGAGCCGCTGAACGGTAGTGGAGGAGAGGAACACTTGAGACTGAACGAGGCGCTAAGGAAAACACACACCAGGTCTCATAACAGAGAAGAGATAGATCCGTCGGAAAAAGAAGAAAGGATGAGAGACTGTGTAAATTTAAATATGTCAGGTTGAAATCATTTTTTATTGTACTTTTCCTGGTAAAACCTCCATGAAGGAGTGATTCTGCATTTGGAAGCAAAATGGAATCATCCATCGCTTTTATGATTTCAAAGACTGACCTTGGCAGAAGAAAACATAACAGTGACTTTCCCCCATTACCTCAGTCTGTTTCCTGTGCCTCATGTGGTTAAGTGGCACGTCTGGACGGTCCATCAGAGTCAGAGCTGGTCGAGGAAAATCAAGATGTGAAATCTCTGCTATAAACCACTGTCAGTATTTCTGTCCCGTGCAGTAAACCTTCGCGGAACAGAGAGAGAGACATTCTCCGCCGCCTGTTTTGGTTATGAATCATTAAATATGACAATTTTACAGTCCTGACGCTTCCTGTTGTGGGTGGACTGTGTTGGAAAATAGCACAGAAGAATTTGTTGAGTTTATTAAACACAAGACATTCTTCTTGGTGTGTGTGCTCACTAACAGAGCACTTCAACCTGCCGTCTCGCCTGGGAAACACACACACACACACAAACACGCACAGACACACACAGACACGCACAGACACACACACGCAGATTCTTCTATAAACCTCGTCTCAAATGTTTGTTGGATTAATGACATTTTTCGATGGAAAACAAAAGATCCACTTTTGTGGTTGTGTGGCAGGAAGAAGGAAGAAGAACAAAGCCGCCTCACTGTCAAACTTTGGGATATGGTTTGTCGAGCCCTCGAAGAAAGAAGTGTTGCATTGAAACTGACTGAATAAATCATTTGAAGGAGTAATCTGAGAGATTCTTTTTTTTTTTACTATCGTGCTTTTCCTCTGCACTTCCCAGCACTCCCTTCCAAACCGTGAAGTTGATCCTGTGGCATCTGTTCCCGGCCTCTCGACGGCCTGAGCTACATCACTTCATGACGTGGCTCCGGGGGTCAAAGGTGTCAAATCAGACACAAGATAAAATAGCAAGATTTATTTGATTCCTTGAGAGTTTGGTGGGTGAGTTCTGCAAGTGGTGGTAATCCTGCCCCGCTCCATAAGCTTCCATGGCACCAGAGGGTGGGGTAAGGAAAGGGTAGAAGGGGTGTGGGGGGGGGGGGGGGGGGGGGGCTTATCGTTGTTCGTGCCACAACGGACTGCCCAGCCAACCAGAAGACGGGGAAAAAGAAGCGCGCCCTTGTTGCTTGCTCGCCTTTGGCCCCGGCCATCTGTCCGCTTGGCTCCTGACACCTGTACCAGGCTGTCAGAGCCGGGCTCCCCTGTCATCGGGGGCCACGCAGGGTCCGGCCTGTAGGGAGACACCGAGCAGCGGGGGGGAGTGTAACAGCTCCGGAGAACGAGGGGAGGAAGTGGTTTGGGGGGGGGGGGGGTTAGGGTGAAATTGGGGCCACTACTTGAGAAACACAAATTTATAGCAGTTTTACTCATTCATTTTTATTTATTGAAGCATTCCCTTAACTGGTTTTGAATTTTTTTAGCTTTTTAAATGTAAATAAATGGCCTCTGCAGGTTCTTTTCCCCCAAATCCATCATCAAAGTGTTGGATTGAGGTTCAGACGCAACTTTTAATAGTGTGTATGGAAACAGTTATTCATACGGAGCCAGATGTTCATCAGTCGGTGATGTTAGGGGAGGATTCGGTTATTTTTAAGGCCGTGTTCATGTGCACACCTCAACTGAGCCAAACGGGTTCTCTACCCAGAGGAAGAACCGTCTCTCTGGCCGAACTCCGAGATCCAGGCCCATGAAGGAGCACATGAATCACTGAGGTGATGTCAGAGTGACGGCGGCGTCCAACACGAGACGGCTCCCTGGCCGCAGCTCGAGGAGTTTTTTGGCACCAGAAAAAAACCCGAAACAGATGCAGCTTAAACCTGTTAGTCGCCCACCTCTAATCGGCTTACCCTGGCCCGGTGACAGGCGACTGGCACCTCCGAGGGCCACAGACATGGCTGCTAGTTCCTACACCGCCCTGTACAGGACGACATGTTGGAACGCCGCGTGGAACCAAGAGCAGCACTTTACACGTTCAGCATCACTGAGCAGTCATCAGGCTTCAGTGACAAGATCCTCGTCTCATATTCCAAAGAGTGGGTTTTCAATATACTCATGTTGTCCTCTACATTTTTCTGGGGTTTTCGTGACTCCAGAGAAAATGGATTGGGTTAGGGTTACTTCCCACAGCCACCAACAGGCGTGAGGAGCAAAGAGGTTCATTAAATACCTCCAGGCCTTTCAGATGCTGCAGTAAAACAATGTGAGCTGACCTAACATGGAAAGATCTCCTGATTACATCCAGTTGCCTCAGCCTCACCAGCGTCTCAGCCTTCTGTCAGAGTACACACACATTCTCTCTCTGTGTCTGAAAGATGGAATGAGGACCCCACCCACCCCCCCCACCCCCCCCCCACCCCCCCGGACCACTGGACTGGGTCTGGTCTGTTCTTGGCCGAGGATGACGAGGGTCCCAACGAGTCACACAAGTGGCACTTTGCCAAGTTATTGAGCCGTTCACACAGAGTTTGTGGCTAAAACCTCACTCGTGTTTACTTTAGTGTTGCTGCTTCATCAAGCCGAGAAACCTGTGTGTGTGTGTTTAGGGCCTGACATCAGTTACACTCACAGAAAACATGCACACACACACCTAGAGAGAAATTACAGTGCAAATAGTAATACTGTTCTTAGTGTATTTAAGAAAACATTTGTATTTATGGCAAAAACGTTTAAAACAACAGTTTTTTGGGTAACATTTTCACCATATTTAGAAGTTCAACAGAAACACACACACAGACACACACACACACACACACACACACACACAGACACACACTCAGGCAAAGGCTACTTCAACCGATTTCCACCGACATCACATCAGGACATTCCTGCTCATTTGTATTTTTTACAACTCCTCGTTCTCATTAAAATATTAAAATATTCATATTTTTCTGCAATTTGTGAATTTCATAGTGGGAGTCTGTGGGAGGCTTCTGTAGTGGTGAAATCAAACAGGGACCTTGTGATATGATCCCATTGGTTTGATCCTGCCCTCTGCTTTTTACCATCACGCATATTCAGCTTGATTCTGTAAACTCAGAATATATTTTCTGCAGGAAATGCATTTTCCATCATAAACGTATACTTCCTGTAGGTGTTGATGTTAATTGATTCAGCCATGTTTGTGATCCTTGCTACTGGAAACTCTTCATTTCTCACTGGTATTCAACACCTCCTCCAATCTTACGGCTGGAAATGCAAAGTGCATGACTTAATCAACAACCTCCCCCCCCCCTCTCTTGAAACATCAGATATTTACCAGCTTCTCTCTCGCCCCTGCAGGTCGTGACAGACGTCGAGGAGCAGCATGGAGACTTCAGCTCCAACAGCCACTGAGAAGAAGGAGTGTAAGGGTTCAGGTCTGGATGGAAGCAGCTTCTCAGAGCTGCCGAAAAAGCCCTCACCCACCACCCTGACCAGAGGTACAGCAACTTCCCAATTTACTCTCACATGCAATTTACACCATAGCTAATTTAACTGACATACTGTAAGGAGGACATGGGCATTTTATCAGATTTACATAGTTAAACCTCATCTAATAAAACAGCTTAGCAACAACACAACACAATTTAACTGCACAACAAACTGCAGCCTACAAAATAACCACAAAGTCAGAATTGAACTTTATGAAGGCCTTGAAGAGAGGATGTATTAGTTTTAGCTTGTTGTTCCTAATAATCTGCCACCTGAGTTTACAGTAAGTGTTACACACAATAATTGCGATGCAAACAAGGCAATGTAGACATTTGGAGATTGAAATTAATTGAAATGTATGTGTTCATTGTATTGCCCGTTGTTATTAGTTGTATTGCTTTGTCAGTACTGTGGTGTTGTGTAGTTCAGCAGTGTTGTATCCTGACGCGCTCTCTCCAGGATCTTGTTCTCTGCAGTACAGTGAACTGGAACATTAGGGCCACTCACACAAGTTGCTGGGTGGCACATGAAAAGAGTTCGACCCGGAGACGGGGGCTGCATGTTTCAGAGATGTCAAAGAATGGGGGATGAAAAAAAAAGCTTTAATGAGGTCGAAAGACCTTGTTCTCACCTCCCGAGTGTAAGTTTCATGAATTACTAAAAGGGGCTGGCATAGCAGTGGACAACATGGTGTATCAGAGGCCTCGGAAAGAGGCTGGGAGGACGGAGGGACCTTTGAAATGCTAACAAGATGTCGGATGACATTGTGATGGTGTCTTTGCTTAATGATGGTTTGGTGGCCTGCCACGAGAGGAGCCATGAGCATTAATTGTTTGGGGATGCAGGGGGAGAAACTAGGACGTCTCAGCGCGTCCTCCCTGGCACCTCCACAAAGAGGCCGCAAGTTTTTCAAAACAGTGAAGAAGAAAATATTGTGCTTGCCACGCCATGAATTATTCAGCCTTTCACACAGTTATGACCATTGTGTGAGATGTAGGCTGTGAGGGCTGAATCTCTATAACCTTGCAAAACAGAGGAAAAGCAGTCTCCACCCGTCAGGGTGTATTTGTGCTGGTGAGGTCACACAGAGGGTGCAGGGTGTGGAGGCTCCCTCTGGGACGGGGTCATAATTAAAAGATGAGCGCTCATGTTTTCATTAGTGGACGTGTGATGAAAACTCCTCATAACGAGGCTGGAGGACCTCGCCCGGGCCTCTGAGGTACCACTGTTATAAATTACTAACGACTGCCGGACACTGGACCCCCCCCAGGAAGACTCACTGGCATCATCTGATGGGCCAGTGCAGAAACATATCACTCGAGCTGGCTTCCTGTTTGATGAGGGGCCTGGTGGCCTGCCATCACAAAGCTCACTTTGTCTCACAGGGGGACGGCAGAAGTAGGACATTAGTATTTCAGTGGATAGTTTTAAAGCTTTGTATTTGTTTTTAACTTGATTATTCCTTTTTATTGGAACTGGTTCGTGGAATAATGAGCATGTGCAAACAATAATGTGGGACAAGTGTGAATAAATCAAGTAGTTGGGAAATATTCACGATCTTTGGACTCTTGTACTTTTGAATCACAAACTACTCAAACCCATGCATTACTAGACTATAGTTAGGCATGAAAATAAAACTCTGTGAGAACATCTTGTTCACGAATCCGTTGTGTCGGCCGGCCACAAATCTCATAACCTGTTTCCTGAGAGCTCACTTTGCTTGTGTTTCATGGAGACGTGCCGTGCCCTGTTGAACTCGTCTTTGTCTCCGGGTGCACAGACATGTGGAGGAGACATATCGCTCTCCGAGGGGAAACAGAGCAGGTTAGAGAAGCAGCCGGTTCGCCTGGCACAGCAGCACAGGTCAGGTTCAGGCCAGACGATTGGAATCTGACTTCTTTGTCACGGGCTTGTTAAAGGTTTTAAGTGGGCAGCCACATTCGGTGGGGCTGCCTGAGTCCGTCTCACAGCTCCAGGGCCGAGCTTCCACAGGCCCGGCCCCTGCAACCCGACTCCCGGGCCCTCGGGATTTACGAGTCTGTTGCAGCTTGTGCCGAACCATGTCAGAGGAACATGTGTTCAGATTAGGTGCCTGCTTCCAGAACTGTAAAACATCTGATGCTTTCAAAAGGAGTACCTGTGATTGATGCCCCTCGTCCTCCCTCCCTCTCTCACCCAGTCGGAGGGTGAGGATGCTCACGTGTGCTGGTTTTCCTCTGGCCTCCGCTGAGGAGGAGCGACAGTCTTAAACATAGATCTGCCAACTTGTTATTTCACGGCCCTATATACAGAGAAAGTTTGCCAAAGAGAATTTTTCCATCATCCCTCACTTTGATGTTGACTGTACGAGGCCAGTGGAGCAGACGCGCTCTGTTATTTCTACCTAACAAGTGTGTTATGTTCATCTCTCTGCGAGCCCGGCCATGAATTGATGTTCTCCAGCATCTAAAACACATGTCTCAGTATAATTATTCACAGCTTTGATGAATCCCTGCATCCAGAGAAGGTTGCCAGTGAGAGGCACCACAAAGAAATCTGCTAACCTTTGTCAACACTGGCTGTCTCTAAAGAAGAATGCAGAGTTAAATCACCCCGGCTCTAGTCTTGCAGGAGCAAATGGATCAGCGGCGAGTCGGAGCCACTGTGGAGTAGATGGATGAGGAGGGGTCCGGTGTAATTAGTCTTGCTGCGATAAGCATCAGCGTGTTAATAATGGCCATCACGGATAAGTCCCACGCCGAGTGTGAGTCTTAAGGGTCTCCCACAGGCTCTCTGCACCGGCCACAGGGCCTCTCTCTCCACCAGGTCAGTCCCCCCAGCGGCAAAGGAAAAATATCCTAGAAAAAATAAATACGCCCCTTTACCCTGATCTCCCGCTCCGTCCACAGGCCACAGGCCTCCTCCGAAGGGAGGACGGCCGCTAATCTTCCTGAGAAAGAGGTTTCTGCCTTTTCTTTCTGTGTTCCTAAATGAGGCTCTTACGCTGCTGTGGTTCCACGGGCTGGGTGAGAGGTTGAGGGGGGGGTGGGGGAGGTGAGGGTGGATGGGGGGGGGGGGGGTATACAAGGATGACTGCATTCAAGCCAGACCTCTGTGCTCTGGTTGGGTTTGACTCCTTGGCCCCCCGCACCTTAGTTAGAATAACCGGACAGTTCTTCTCACTGAAGTATTCTCCTCGGTGAACTGAAAAGAAAGAATGACCTGCTCCTGCCCCGTGCTGCTCCTGAGCCTCCTCCTAGGTGAAGTGTCCAGCACAATGCAACACTATGTCCCAGGCCTATTTAAAGAAATGCTGTGGATCAAATTACGTACAAGAAAACATGTCCCCCGGCTCCTGAATCCCACAAACATGTCATGGATTTCATTTTGAACAGCCCGAGGTACTTGGAGAGAGGGAGCTCTATCAGGTGTCATCTGCAGTAACGTTGTGTTACAGCATATCAATAATGCCTTTCCTGATACTTGAGAAGCAAGCAACAAGCTTACAGGAAGGCCTATTGACCAAGTTGTTTATTTTCCTGTCAGAGTCTATAGCTGCACACTATCAGGAACCCACCCCCCGTCCTCCAACAAGGACTCCAACTGCCCCTGATATGGTTTCTGTCCCGGAATGACTTTCAATTCATGGCCCCTTTATGTGCAAACTCAAAGCTTCAGTGTCAGAGTCAGTTTACACCGACGTGTTGCTCATTGTCTTTTGTCTCTGGGACACGTTGGCAGCCTGAATGGATCAAATCCACCAGCAGCTGCCTGTATGGATTACAAGAGATCTGGTGTTTGTTGTAATTCACGTGGATTTTATAAACCGTTAACTTGGTCGCTCTCCAAGTCGACCCCTCGTCTCCACTTCCATCCTCACGTCTCCTTCTCCTTCTGTTATCTCGAGTTTCACTTTGGGTCACTGCCGGACCGAGACAGGATTTAGAGATTAGATATGCTGCAGTGAAAGCATACAGGGGACTTTGTGTTTTCTTCAGTATTTATTCCTCTGTTTATTTGGCCTTGCTGATTGCTGTGTGAAAGCCTTAAACCCAGGTCCTGGAGCCTTGAGTTGCTGAAGTCAGTGTCTTTATCATCACTCATTACAGAGCTGGCCTACATACTTAGAGGAGTGCAGCCAGCACCGCGCTCCTCTGGAGATCCTTAGCAATTGGTCACAAGGGTTTTCCAGCTTAATATACTGTATATACATGTATTATCATCACATTTTATTTGATTCTGAATTATGAATAACTTCCCCGGCTCCCTGTTTCATGTTTACTTGAAGTGCGTAAGCAGAGAAACCCCAAAGCTGGATCCGGCTCCACGGTTCAGAGGAATTCTTTAGAAGTTGAAAGCACTATGGAGACTGATGTCTTTCTAGTTTTGAAAAAGAATATCACAAGACAAATGTTTATTTGAGTGAATGCTTAGAACAGAGTCTTAAAGGCCAGTATTAAGCAGCCTCGTCTTCCGACTGTAGTTTTTGAGCTCATGCCTGTAGCATGTTGACTCAGTGGAGAACTGACAGCCCCTGGCAGGTCTCTAATGTGGTTATGAAACATAAATCAGGCTCAAATGAGAGGACGTTTCTGATATTGGTTGTTTCGTTGGAACGCTCTGCCTCGGCTTCAAAGCCTCCAGACTTGAGAAAGCAACATGGTATGCTTTGGGCAATGTCTGCAAATATAAATCTCTCTGTACCAGAGGCGTCTGCACACGCAGGGCCCAAAGACAACATGTTGCATTCCTCGCAGTTTACAAGCGGTGGGAGAGAAGGTGGAGGCAATATATGGATGCTTTAGGGGATTAACCAGCGCTCCGTCAGCCAGCTTTCTCTCCCTCTCCCTCGAGTCTCTCCCTTCTCCCTGGCTTGTTCTTCCCTTTTCCTTTTTTTTTTTGTGCTTCATCCTCTCTTAAACAGAAAGCTCTTTCCCAGCATGCACGAGTGTAATCCATGCCCCTGCCTCTAAGACACTTCCTGCCTGTTTTGTTTGTTAGGCTGATGGGAATCAGCCCAATAAGGTGCCCGGCTCTCTCGTCTCCTTTAAGGTGTCGCCTCAGGCAACCGCTTTCTTTGGACGTGGGGGGGGGGGGCGTTGCATATGATAAAAGAGCTTGTTGAAAGTCCATGCCCGTGCATTTCCATCCCGCGGACCCTCACATCTCCCTGACCCAGTGTAACCCTCAGCAGGCGAGTCGGAGCCGAGCCACCGGCCTGCCAGCCCTCGGCTGCTTTCATCCGCTAACGCAGCCCGAGCACTCACAGTTCAACTGAAGCAAAATAAACATGTGAGGAGTTGAGACATGGTAACACAAAAAAAATGTGCTCTGGCTGTAAACACGGGCGGCACGCACTTATGTAAACACGCCTGGCTCCTATGGCTGAGTTGGTCTAAAGGCGGACAGTTTGTGGTCAGGCTCTTCCGGTTTGCATACCCCCCCCCCTCACCCCAACAAACACACACACACACACACACACACACACACACACACACGCCACCCTTGCATGCAGACACAGCTGTTGTCCACCCTCGCACAAATGTTCAGTCGCTGCACGGAGCCCAGAGGCCCACTCACCTGTGAAGATGTGTGTCTGCAGTTACTCAGGCATCAGAAGAGGAAAAATAACACAACACACACGTGGCAGAGTTAGCAACAACATTGTGTGCCTCTTATTGAATGTGTGTTACACTCTACTAGTTGTTTCTCTGCCTGTGGGCAATACGTGTGTTTAAAAATGAGTGCTTTGTGTAATTGTGCTGTTTCCACCTCAGAGACAAGTAGGAGGAGGAGGAGGAGGAGGAAATTGATTTTTTTCCATCAGTGAAAGTCTTCCACAGGGAAATGCTGCTTTCTTGTAATTACAGATCTAAGGTTTCACTGTTGGCGCTGTAGCCTCCTTTTTAGCCTTTAGCAATTAGCCTAATCACCGAGAGCTCCGGGGCGGTCACACAAAGCCAGACGTGTCCGTGCACATCACCTGCCAGCCCGCCGCGGCCCCACCAAGTCCACCCAGTTCAACATTTTAAATAAGAAATGGTCACGTCAGGACACAATAGCAAAACCGTCCTGCAGAGGTGGAGCGATTCCATAAACATCTCTGACCAAATAAACTTTTATGATATGTTTTTACGGCCACATCTCCAGGAGGGGGACTCTTTCTCCAGATGGAGTGTAACAGCCGCTGGCCTCCACCCAAGGGCAGGTCGCAGATGAGTAAACCGTGCAGCCAGCAAAATAAGCACATGAGGTTTCCAAGGTGAATGAAGTGGAAACACGTCTAACAAACACAAACTGTCCCGGACCAAGAGTTCACCGGCTCTCCCTGAATAACCAGAGCGGGAGGACGTGAGGGCTTAACACAGAAATGTCACAGTTACTACTACAGTTAGTAACTTCCACATTTAAAGCCTGTTGTAAAGTACTTATGACTATATTTTCTAATGATCCGTTGATCAAACTTTTTTGTAAACGTGCTTTATTGCTGTCTTAAAATTAGAAGATTAATTGAAGCCCTTAGCTGAGCATGAGAAGTGGAAGCTTAAGGTGCATTTAAAAAAAAAAAATACACAAATACAAGTGTGGAAAAGTATCTCAGCAAACTTCACAAGCATTTGCCAATTTCCCAAAAAGTTTAAAACCCCAATATGATCATGTGTCATCAGCCGAAGTTCCACAACCACCAGGCCACCGGACGAGGACCATGTGGTGGACATTTATAAAAGTGTAAATGGATATTTTATTATGATTAGAGGACAATACAAATATATTATGAACAGGTGACTTCATTGTGGGCCCAACCATCTCAGCTCTAGCTTTGGGGGGGTCATGTTTGGTATTCACTTGTCATCACCTGACCAACTAATCAAACTTATGACTCTGAGAAGTTTATGTGAACTTTGAGTTGGGTGTATTCTGTCAGTCACAAACAGGGGATGAATTTTGGGTCTTTTCCTGGTGTCGTTTGACATTAACTTCAGGAGAAGAAGTCGTCCACTGGGTCTTTAGGACCTTCAGGCTGGTGTTTGCTACAGCTCCATGTTCTTTATGAGAAACTTCTTTGGGAGTTCTAACTTCCTGTTCTGTAATCATAGTTCCTGGAAAAAAAAAACGCAAACAAAATGCTGCCATATGGAAAACTGATTTTCTAATGTCATTCATCAGACAGCTGCAGGAGGAGAGCCACAGATGATTGAGTGGTGTCTCTGGTGGAAAGGGTAATTTCTTTGGTATGGAAGAAACAGGATGTCTGAGAGGTGAGTCTGGAATACTCCACTTTTCCACTCTACCCATCGGCTGCTCATGTTACAGTGCTGGTTTTGAGATGGGGAGGAATCCACGGTGGAGGTGGCCAGCGTACAACCAAGCAGATCATACTTCATAGAAAACACAGATGCATAAAGTGTGAAGAAATAGGGGAATAATAACATGATCTTAAACTCATGGAGAAGAGAGTGAGGGATGATGTGAGGAGAACATGTGAACTGGACTGAGGGCAGAAGAGAAACCAGAGCCAGACGGAGAGTCCACATGAAATATAAACAAGAAGAATGAAATGAAGACGTCTCTTCTCAAGCCGACCTGGGATATTTTGATCCAGTTGAGAGACAAGTTTGAATTTGAAGTCTGTTTTGTACAAAGTCATTCGTCCATTCATAGATAACAACCAGGGAGAAAACCCTCACACCCCCTGTCTGTCAAACAATCAGCCATAACTGCTGCACCATGAAAGTATAATTACTCTCCTCGTTTTTGTGATTACTGCGTCGTAAAGGTTAATCACTCAGGAAGGAGGCGGCGGCCTGTCGAGCGCTCTGCCAGTGGAAAGGGTTTGTTGAATGAAAGCCTGTGTGCGTTAGTGTAGCAGCGCAAGTCTGTTGTGTTTTGTTTGCCAGGTGATTTCCCCGACAGTGTTCCAGCTAAGCCGGAGAATTCCTGGCTCTGGCTTCAAAGAGCGGCGAGGTCACCGCCTGACAGCCGCGGATACAGACATGTTCGTGGCAGACATGGTTTCTAACGCGTGTTCAGTGTGAGCGAGTGGGTTGTCCGCTTGACCACGGCCATCGTGCACGGAAAGGAAAACTGCATGTCCCGAGTTTTCTCAGTTCTGCACAAACAAATACACAAAAAGTTGTCAATCATCTTGGCTCAAGGGAAAGATGTAAGTATTTAGATCAGATCACTCAGTAATCAAAAAGGTACTCCCTCTAAAAGTACTAAATACTTGGCTGTGATATACGAGACTTAACCATCGTCCCATTGTTCAAACCTTTCCTTGAGCTTAAGAGAACGAGCTGGAAATCCCAGTGTGGACAGAATTCTCAAATGAACTGGTTTAGTGAGGATGCTTGACCCAGCGGCCCCTCCTCAGACCATTGTCTTATCACAGATTATGAGGTTGGCATCATCTTTCATGGTAATTGATTGTAATGTCTGGCGTGTACTGGCACGGTGCCTCGTCAGCAAGTAGGCAAAGAATCTCACAGAGGAAAATAAACTTTTCAGAAGGTTGGCAATTGGTCGGTTTTGTAAATGTATTGATTTGTCACCAGTTTCATAGGAAAATGCTAATTAAAGCAAGTTGCATGTGCAGCTCAGCCTAACAGTGTGTGTCTTCGCGTACATCTGTTTATTGTATTTGCATTCTTCTCATTCTCATTTGCCTGATCACATTCTCAGAGTGTTTAGCTTTTGGCAGAAACAGGCTGGAGATGCTCGGGCGATAAAAGGTTCTGTGAATCCTCTTCATTCAGCAGAGTTGTAGTCTTAAGATTTAGAGAGTGTCTGGCCCATCTGAGATTCTCACAGAACAAAGATGGGGGGGGGGGGATGGAAGAGAGAGCGACGGAGACAGAGAGAGCGAGAGAGGGTACTCAGCTGAAGAGGGGGGGGGGGGTATTGTTTACATATCAAGACACTTCCTCTTACTCTCAGGAAAAGCAGTAATTTGCCTCGCACGGTTTTACAGTTTAATTTCTCCACTGCGCGGGGGTGGTGGTGGGGGGGGGTGGGGGGGGGGATAACCTCTTAATTATAGAGGAGGAAGTGGCCCTAAGCCCGGGACAGAGGGTGAGGGCTCACAGAGCGTCTCAATGAGTTCTGGACCCCCTCTTCCATTCTCCCCTCCCCTGTGAAATGGAGTTTCTCCCTCTTTCTTCGCCGGGGCCCTTCTGCCTGCTCATTAGCACATGTGGGACGTCGGGGTGCTCGGCCAATTAGCGAAACCACTCCAGGTATTATTTCCTTCCCCGAGGTCAGACCCTGAGCCCAGTGGAGACGTGTAGGCGTCTGGGTCTGGAGGATGTGGGACCAGTGGGGGGGAGGTTTGGCAAAACCACAGGGACCATTACCCGTTACAGACTAGAAATCACTTCATCAAATAATCTCAACTTGGCACGAGGGATGCAAAAAAACATCTCAGGACAACTAACGTCCAAATTTTGCAGTAAACGACTGGGAGAGGAAGAAATGCATGATGACAAACATCACATTTAATTGTCATAAAGTTGTGTATTTAGTATTTACTACCTTTAAATGCTAGTGTTACTTTAATACTACCAAGTTTTTGTATGAAAATGTCTTTTCACACTAAAACAATCTCAGTTTCAATCCCTGTCCACACTAACACACCTGAAGCACATATCACACAACCACTAATGTGCACTGGGAATGTACCAGTGTAGACAGGAAGGAAGGCAATTCCCACTGGACATGGGAATTGTTGCAGATTCCTTAAATAACAGTTTGTCTCCTAAAGGCATTAAGACAGTGGAGTGTAGAGTTTACCTGATTTACAGCTGAGAGCAAAGATTCTTCAAATCAATGTTTTAAATATTATGATTTTGTTGGTGTGTTCAACTACACATTAACCCTAACCCCCCCCCCGACATGGGTAGTTTAGTAGTTTTTTCTCACTCTTACATATCGGCAGAAAATGTATTAATAACGTGGATGCAGCAAATCTCACATGATTATTGGGGAAACTCCGGATGTGAGTCGATGTAATGGTGTCAAACACATTTCCAGTTTAGTCTCAGTATTTCTGAACTGGAGCTCGTACAAAACAAACAAGTCACCAGAAGTTCTGTTGAAACGTAAAGACCTTTATTCTGACATCTATATAAACACAGAACATGGAAACTTATTGATGCTTGTTAGAAACAGATTAGTTTAATATGTTGAGAGGTGTCAGTGTGTCTGATGGACTCGTGCACAAGAAAGCTGCAGTCGAGCTGTTTTTGCAGGTGTGCATTAACTCAGTGCCTCACACTGGTCTTTGTGCACGTGTGTGTCTGTGTGTGTGTATGTGTGTGTTTGAGTTATCCTGACTGTTTGCTCAGTGTTTAGCTGTGGCAGCTTGTCACAGCTGTAGAGACTGTAATTGCCCCTGACCTTGGCTGTGGGGCAGATGGAGTAACAACCGTAATACCAGGTTTCATTTTTGACTGACTGACTCTCCTTCACTCCTCCTCCTCCTCCTCCTCCTCCTCCTCCTCCTCTCCTCCTCCTCCTCCTCCTCCTCTCCTCTCCTCTCCTCTCACTGGGAGGAGGAACAGAGGAGGTTCTGTGAGCTCCTGCTCAGCAACGAACGCCCTGAGAAATATTTTCCTTCATAAAATTATTGCTGAAGCCGACGCCTCACCCGGGTTTCATTTCACTATTCAGCACAAATTTTTACAGTCGGATTTAATGTGAAGTTAATGGCAAAAATGAATGAAATAATGTTATGTTAATGAGTCTGTGTTTATTCAGCTATTCCCTCCCGTGCATGATCTTTGCAGAAGACAAGGATTGAAATGCACACTCACCTCTCTGTCTCTCCTCCTCTCCTCCTCTCCTCCTCCTCTCCTCCTCATCCCTCCTCATCCCTCCCTTCCCTCAGCCGACTGCCACTCAGTTACCAGAACCATTAAGCTGTCATAACACGGCACATATGACCAGAGGTGATCCCAGGACTGAGTGGATCAGGCTTTCCCCGGGGGGGGGGGGGGGGGGGGGGGGGGGGTGTATGAGGTGATGGGCACCGCATGTAAGCAGAAGCAACCGCTGGGTCTAATGGGAGCTGACAAGTGGCGGTCCGACAGGGGGGACATCATGGCTTGGGCTGTTGCTGTGTTTCTATATAGGCCCTTTATGGCAGGGGGGGGGTTGCTATAAATAGAGGCCTTGTACACTTAACCCCCCCCCTCCCCCCCACTGCTTGTTCTCAACACCGTTCTAGACCTACACCTGCTTGGTGCTGGAATTTATATGGCTCTTCATCTTGAGCTCCACCTTCCACTGAGTGAGGGGCAAGAATTTGACTCTTCAACAAGGCAGCATCACCTCTCTGTGTGTGTGTGTGTGTGTGGGGGGGGGGGGGGGGGGGTGTTTACAGTCATCAGGGAGTGGTGTGTAATAATCATGTAGTGAACACCTTTAATTTGACAGGCCTGAGCTTGTTAAAGAATCTTCTTTTATGACGACAATTTTAAATTAAAAAACCCACTAACTTTGATTTGATTGAATGAATTGTGTGTTTTAGTTAATTGATCTATTCACCTTAACCCAACATGAAAGAAAACACTTAACTAAAAGTTACCCTTACCTTGAACTTATGTATTAAAGTTACATCGAATTTTTGTTTGTGATTTAAATACATAAATTCAACATGGTAACACTGGTACATCCACACAGAAGAAGTGTTTCTACATTGCATTGTTCACCGATGCTGTATATCTGAGCTCACTGCTACAGCACCCCCCCCCCAACCCCCCCCCTCAAACCACAGCATACAGTGGAGCTTCACATGGTGCTCCACACGAACACTTTATGTGGTGCATTTAAAGAGGAGACGAAGAATAATACAGTGGCAGCATGTGGCACCCTTTCCCAACAAGAGCTGGTTGATGCAGATCTCCACTGGGCCACATGTGGATCGTTATTCTGAGCCAGGCAGGAATAGTTAAAAACTTCAATGTGCTCTTAGATGGCGGCTTTGAAGAAGGGCAGAGGGGAAAACGCTTTTTTAATCAAAGCCTCGGAAACACAAAAGCAACAATGCCCCCAACGTTAGAGAGAAGCCATCTCCGACCTGAAGAGCCAGATGGTTTGTGTTTGTTAGCGTCTACTAAAGAGTGAAAGAATCAAATCTTTAATCATTTGTTTACTTGTTCTTTAACACTGAGCTCAAGCCCCCTTCAGGGATTCTTTGAGTTGTAGGCACATCAATCTCTATCTTCCAGCTTTAATGAATTGAGTTTGGGAATCAGACTTTAAAGAGAACTAACCAACGGATGGAATCTAGATAAGCGTAGAAGACTTTACCCTGGATTGGGTCTGGAGCCGAGCGGTTGGCCTGAGTCCACAATGTAATCGTTTCACTGTGTTGCAGCAAACTCCGACTGAGGTAGCATATGGAACTCTTTCCTGAAACCAGCGGTGTCTTGGTCTCGGCCCCCGAAACAATTTTCAGTGTCAAGACGAATCAAGACAACTGTAATGACACTATTATTACACCGAGTTTAGAAATATTCACAGAACCACAATCGTGAAGTTTTTATAAATGTTTCTGTTCGAGACACAAACCAGCAACATGGAGGTGAAATGTTAGTTTGAACGTCCAATCGGATGCAGACGTGTTAATGGACGTTGCCTTAGAGCCGTGTTTGTCCTGCCTTAAACCAATATGACCTCTTCTCAGGCTGGGGGGGGGGGGGTTAAGGGAGGTGAAACATGGAGACCAGAACCCCCCCCCCCCCTCCACACACTGACCATGTTTGCTCTGCTGTTGAAATTGCTTTAAGGATTAGCAGCTCCAGCTCGGCTGCTTCAAACATCAGAATCAGAAAGTATTAATATCCAAGTAGGTTTACACCTACAAGGAATTTGCTCTGGTTAGTGGTGCATACAATGAGCATAGAAACATTAAAACATAAAAACACAATAAATACAACACACATAAGAAAAGCAATAAAAAGAAACAATATATATTTACTCACTATTTACTCCTCATTTACTCCCTTTTTCTAATATTTATACAAAGTAACATTTATTTAGACATAAACATATCTAAATAAAAATATATATAATAGATAAACGGTATAAAAAGTGAAGAAAAAACTGAAATGCAAGATGCAAGACAGTGAACAGTGTCAGATTGCAATATGCAATGAATGCAGTATAATAGAATATAATAGAATATTTCCTGAAACAGACATCACAGATGGTGATGAGGTTTTTTAATGATAAGATCTAGAGTTACTTAATGCTCTGTGAAAGGAAGTAAGTTTAAATCTGGAGGCCTTCTGGACTTCTCTGCATACAAGAGACATGTAATAAAAGTTTCTGTTTATTTTTATTCCAGTAAAATAAACTTAATCGTTAATCCACCTGAATCGAAACTCGTTTTTACGGATTTACAAGAATCTCAGAACTGCCGAGAACATTTCCTATGATTGAGAGCCCTTCCTGACCACATCCATAAATACGTCTGTCAGACAGCAGAGATTCCCCCACAGGCTCGCCCCGAGGTGACTCAGCTCTGCCAGTGTCACACGAGGGAAAGAGCGAGTCGGCTAATTTTATCACACAGAGCGTTGTGTTTGTCACCGCAGCTCCTGTGACAAACGATCCCTTATCTTGAGGCCTGTTGTGTGTTGTTGCTGAGTAATGTCCCGGCCACTCGCTCTCCTCTCTGGAGCCTTCACAGGCTTCAGCCGCTCCGCTGTCACTTTGTCCCGCGTGTCTTTGTGTGTTCACATCCGAGCACACAATCAAGGCTGTAGAGAATTTCATGTAACAACACACTTTATTTAATTTGTACAAAAACAGAGCTCAGTGTTTTCTGTGTTTCCTCTTTAACGTGAGCTCTCCAGAAAGTCTCAATGCATTGTAGAGGAGATGCCTAAAGGAGTGTTGACCTTCTTTATATGTGAGGATCTGACAAGAATTTGCCTCAGGGTATCGGGGGGGGATCTTGGCCCCCATTGGCAGAGCAGCATTAAAAGCACATGTTGTGTGACCTGGCAGATCCGAGAGGTTGAAGCTGCAATAGTTCATGTCATTGTTGACTCCGTGCCCTCTTCCTCCTTCCTCCTTCCTCCTTCCTTTCCTGTTCGGCTTATCTCTGCATCAACGGACTCTCTTTACTCCTCCTCACGTTCCAGCCTGAAGCCAGGGAGTCCTGTTTATTGTTTTTCAATCTGAATCACAAGAGACAGGAAGAAGAACTAACGCAATTTGAATGAATCAATAACTGAACAATGATGTCAATGTGTCGCTGTCCTTCACAAACACCTCCACCCTCAGGATCTCCAACACTGGTTCCTCAGCTCCAGAAGAAAGTCACATAGGAAAATATCTAAGGGATACATCCCTTCACTTCTTCTCAGAACATGAGTTTCAGATAAGAGCTGTTGGATAACGCTGCCAAAAAGCACACAATCGTCCACATATTAACAATTTCACAATCCCTGTAAAGTAAGTGCACGTTGTGAACGCAACTCTGAGACAACGGACTGGTGTGGGAGTGCAAGTTTCATAATAAAGATTTGGCCTTTCAACAGTCTTATTGGTTACAGTGAGAGTATTGGATATTTTAAAGTGAACTTATGCCGCATCCTCAATGGTTTCTATTTAAACCTTATTAGCTGTGTTGCATTATTACCTTTGATTTGTTGGATAAGAGACATCCACAGATGAGCAGTGGTTTATGAACTTATCGCTCACTAACTGAGAGCTGTTCTTCCTGTTTAATAATTTGGGGAAAGCAGCAGTTCTTCTCAGTAAAGAAATGCAGAAGGGGAAAGGGATTAATGGTCAGAGCGAAATGGGACGACGCCCAAATGTGGACACGCGATGAGGTGACGCTGAGGTGAAAGAGAAGCTCACCAGTCGAGACCAAAGCTTTATGACCAGGACAAGGTTAGAGCCATGTGACTGAAACAGGTCGGGAAGTCTGAGGGCATCTGGTGGACAGGTGGAAAACAGCAGGTTGGTCCATTTAAATCCATGGGGCCAGAGGAGGTGAGGGCGTGGGCAAACTGGGCAGACTGGGCAGACTGGGCAGAATGTACAGGAGCAGGACAGAACTCATGACACAGAGGGAAGGAGCAGAGGCCAGCTTATTGGACGGTGGGAGGAAAGAATTACCTGAGAGCCGGTCCAGTGGGTTGGAAGCTCCCTGACCTGCTTCACAGCTGTTTCTTGTTAGAGCTTTAAGACAAATTCCCAGAGTGAGATGGTTTCCATGCTGAACGCTGCCCTGAAGAAGGAGGCCAGGAGAGAAGGGGGTTTATAAGACCCTGCTGTGTGTGTGTGTGTCTGTGTGTGTGTGCAATGTATAAACAGTGTAGTTTAACGTTTTATCTTATCGGGATAGCTGACCTGAGAGCGCAGCTGACAGCACTTAAGACGCTCTGCCCTGTGTTATGAACGCCGCTAACACTCGAGCCGAGCCTCTCTCTGGGTTTCCTTTCAAATCGGTTCCCTCTCTTTTAAAATGATCAACGCTAAACACAGCTTCAATAACACGACACGGGAAGAAGGTTCAAGTCGACCTTTGATTCAACCGGTGCGGAGAATAAACAAGTGTAAGTAGGCCTTGTTGTAGCTGGTGTACACAGACCCGGGGGGGGGGGGGGGGGGGGGGGGCAGTTTGGAGAGAAGGTACAAGTCGAGTGGAGTAAATGTTTTATTTAACGACGGTTTATAGATTGTTTAAAATCCCAAGATTTAGACGGTTGAGAAAGAGAAAGCAGAGGAACGTTAAACTTAACGTCTTTTAATGTCACCCTGAAACTAATGGACGTCTTTGGTTTATTTGATAAAAAACCTCCGTGCTGGTGGATGTAAACATTATTTTTAAGGTCCCTCAAAGAAGATTTTACATGGATCTGCGTCTTTAATAGCATTTTGTGTCTTCCCTGGTCCAAAGGGATAAATGTACCAGAGACACATCTCTCAGATTCAGGCAGTTTGATGGAGACCAGGCGAGGTCCGTCCAGGAGATACTCCCCAGCTCTCCTGCTGGGGTCTGGAGAGCGCCCTCCCCGGGGGGGGGGGGGGGGGGGGGGGGCACCTCACCTCAGGGTGACCCCCCAGCTGAGACAGCTCTAGATTGATGTGCGCTGCCTCCTTCTCCCACGCACTCCGAGCTGTTTTGGGTATTTCCTCTCCGGCCTTTCCCTCCTGTCCTTTGGAGAATGAGTCCTGTTTACGAGTCAGGACGCTGAGGATGCTCTTTGTGCGGCTCGTCCAGCAGCTGTGTCCGAGAGGTTAAAGCTCTGAGTTCCCGCCGTCGGACGTGAATCCACTTCATTGTTGTGTTCATAAGCAAAAGCTGCTTGGAGTTGATAGAACACCAGAATGGATTTATGTATGAAACTGCTTTTTCATGTGTTTTTAAGTCACTTCAGAAAACACAGAATAGCACAAACCCCTTCTCAGTCTTTGACCTAAATCTAAAACCACGGTTTGAACTCGTTTGTTTTTCGCTGCCTCCTCTGGAACCTACCGTCAGTTTGTTCTCACCGAAGCTGCAGCGGCAACAAACCCGATGTGCTGATTGGTCCATCAAGCTTACACCTGCGTTCTAAAGTGGTCGGACAATAAATCAGAAGTGTGCACGGGAAGCTGATTCTCCTGACACCTCATCGCTCTTCACCCAGAGGCCCTGCTGGCGGCCAGAGGAAGAGGCTGGCTACCTGTTAGCTCACATCACACAGGGCAACACCCTTACACCCGCTAAACACCCGGGCCCGGTGATGCATGGCTGTCATTAGGCCGCGGCCCCGCCCCCCCCCCCCGCTGCTGGACACCATGTGATCACCTCAACGCAGCCAGGTTCAAACCTTACGACTTAGATTTTGGTGTTTTAACTCAGGTGTAAGTTTCGAGCGTCTCTTATTCCCTTTGTTACTGAATGGATTTCAGTATCAGCGGCTGACGGCAGCCCAGGTGAGATAAGGTCCGAGGAGCACTCAGTCTTTAGAACAATTAGGAGAGGCAACCCAGCAGCGTGTAGGCCCGGTGATGGATCATACGGGCGCCGGGTTCTCCAGGGTTGATGCTGAGACTGAGGAGTGGTTGTCTGAGGCGGGCGTGCACGTTTTGACAGTGACTAATCGCAGAGGAGAGCAGCCAGCTGGGTCTGAGCAGGTTCTGTAAACAGGCCGGGACAGGAGCGGAGGCTGCAGAACAGCCCCCCCCCCCCCCCCCCGCCCGATGACACAACACATCTGAGGGCGTGGAGGAGCAGGGATGAGGGCGGCGAGTCAACCAGATGTAAATACAGGCCCCGAGGCCCTGATAGCAACCGACTGGATTTCAATCTCCACCTTGCTGATTAAAAACACATTGATACCTCCAGTGAAAACCTCACTGCTCATGGCAAAAGTTTAAATTTGCTCTCATCGATAAATATACAATATTATTAACAGCTCAATTCAAAATGAGTAATGTGAAAAGTGTCACTTTCCAACAAAGAGTGACCCAACTCCAGCTCCCCTCAGGTTCATGACACATTTTAGCCTCTGTGAGCTCATTGTTTTGGATGAATTCACCTAAAATCCCAGCGTCCAGTTGGTTCAGTTCCTCCGCTCTCGTCCCAGCAGCAGAAATCTCAGCTTTCAACTGGAATATAATATATAAGAGGGTCAGAACACCCACTGCACACTACCTGCACATCACCAGACGTTAGCAACACGCTGTGGAGAGTAGTGGTGGAAGAAGTGAGATAGAGACAGTGTTGGACGTGTTGGCAGCTCTGTGCTAACATGCACACAGGTACATGTGTTTGCTTTAGCTTGTGGGATTAGCTCTGCTTTCATACCAGTGTTGATTAATGTTAAGAATCTGACAAATGAAAGAATAAACTCTGCATCTAGAACTCACTCACTCAGCTAAATTCCGAGCTGCAGCTACTTGAGTTATATTTGAAACATAACACACGACACTGTTAATACGTTACAGGCTTCAAGCACAATCCCCTCTTTTCAGCGCTGACTGACTGAGAACCTGTGGAAAACAACCGTGCCAGTCTTCCCAGGGCCCCGAGTGTTTCATGTGTACATCATAACATATGCAGACTTTGCACGGGTTCGTGGGGACTAATGAATTTCCGCTCAAACAAGCTCCTGACATTACGGAGACCATCGGCCTAATCCACTTACCTTCTGCCCGAAATCCCCCTATCAATAAAACAGGTATCATTTTACCGTCCCTGCGGGCTGTTAAAACGCAGAGAGCCACTCTGGTAAGACTTCCTTTCATGGATGCCAGTGGTTCTCGTGCTCTCCTGTAAAGCCTCTAATCCCTCTGTCGCCATCACTCGCCCATGTGCTCGCCCTAGAGGAAGCCACGTCTTGCAGACTAAACCTGCAGGTTCCGTGTTGTGTGTTTCTGCAGGATTCCCCCGGATTAGGCCAAACACACACTTTTTATATTAAACCTTGAGCAACACACTCGCTGCAGTGTCACACGCGTGTTCCGAGCAACGCACTGTGTTGTGTTTGAGAAGGAAATTTGTGTTCCATCTCAAAGAAACATGTTTGTGTGTTTGTCTCAGTCACTTGCTCACTGAGAGAGGACTGCAGAACAAATCAGTGTTTGTGTGTGTGTGTGTGTGTTGTGTGTTGTGTGTAATAGTAAACGTGTGAGAGCGTATGCATGCTCATGAGCATTTGTGTGTAGCCGTTGGCACGGTGCTGTGTAGTTAGGACCCAGGCCAACTTTTTTCTGCTGGAATTTCCTGTCTGGATTGAACACCCCCACCTCTCCTCTGCTCTTCACTTCTCTCTTTCTTTCTGTGCTTTCCCCTCCCTCCCTCTCTCTCTCTCTCTCTCTCCCCCCCCTCTCTCTCTCTGCCCTTTTCTCTCAAAGCACGACAAAGGCTTCTTTTTTTTCTTCTTCCTGAAATCATTGCCGGCCGGGGGCCTCTCAGGGCATTATTATTATCGTTGAGTACTTCCTCAAAGACATGAGCCCACTTCACTCTCCACTCCAGCGTGGTCCTGACCCGGGGCTTCATTGGGACGTAATGAGAGAGTGCTTTCCCCCTCTTCTCTCCCCGAGTCAGGAGACGCGATGGGACCTTTGTTAACACCGAACACCTGGCATTGTCTTTAGTGAGAGATCAAACCGGGGGTTTAAGATGCAGACGATGAAGGAGGAGACGATACGGGGCCTGAGCTGCTGCTCTTGGCAGGAAGTGAGGCTCCTCATGGGGGCTAGGGGGCAGAGATATGCTCAGTCTTAAAACAAACACGTTATGAGACATCAGAGCTGATATGGGGCCTGAAATCCAGTGACTGGTTCCTGTGGGCTGGATTGATTCATAATATAAGATTATGTGCAGCAGGCCTGGTGCACTTCAATGAATTTTGAGCCCTTGCCATGTTTTTTTTTCCTTTTCAAATAAGATTCTTGCAGTAAAACACAGTTTGTGTAAAAAGAGAAAGAGGCAGTTGTCGACATCATTATCAGATAATAACCAAATCTGCGTCTCCTCCACCAGCTTTAACTTGTTTATCAACTGCAGGAAAAACACACTGTACACATCTGAACAGTTACAAGCCCCAGACAGGATTTTTACAACTCTCGGAAAGTTACCACGTGACTTCACTTCATCCTCCGCCTGCAGTGTCACCGTGTCTCGTAAAAAACTAAAGTTTTTCTTTTGTCAGCTGGAGTCCTCTGTGCTGTTTTCTCTGTACGAGGCCCCCGGTGGAGTAGCCCTGCGTGCCAGCAGACCCAGAGGGGACATGTGGACTGTAAATCAAGACATGGAGGCGTGTGAGACGTCCCAGCCACGTACCTGTCGGTGTTTGTCCCCTGCAGCCGATTAAACAATGCAGCTGTCTGGGGTGATGGACGGGCCTGTGCTGCCCTTATCATCCCCCACATCCAGCAGCCGGGGAATCAGGCTCCTGGGGACCTGGCACCATGACTTTTAGTGTGTCTAAACTTTTATTGAACTTTATTATGAAATGGACATTTTACCAATATTTACCAAAAATATTTCATATTCGTCGGGTGTCTCTCAGGAGGAGATATAAATAAATAGAGGGAGCCGCCAGTGGAAAAATAAGTGTACGACCTTTATCGAAAGGAACTCAAATAAATATAACACATCAGAAGTATACACGCAAAGTAATGAGCACATAAAGCAGCAAATAAATGAAAGAAAAATAAGAATAGGATGTTGTTTGGCAGATTACTCAACAGCTCTCCAGTGCGTCCTGACGTTGAGGACAACCTGTCTTTGTCCCAGTCTGGCCTCGTTGTCCCGGCTCTCCACTGGACATGTGCCAGAACAGAAAAGCCCAAACTTCTGGCTCCACTTGTGAAACAAAGCCCAAACTGCTTTTCCCAGCTCTCACTCCCTCTCTCTCTCTCATTCACCGGGTGCCTCTCTTGGCTTTGTAACACACAAGTTGACTCGGAATTGGCTGCCTGTCCCGCAGACAAAAGCGATGGAGGGTCACTGGCCGGGATCCAGCAGCATAGATCTTGATAGAAACACAAAAGCCTTGGCCTTCTGAGCTCCAAGACAAGTGGAGATAAGGAGTGTGGGGCACCAGACGGGTTTCTACAACTCACTTTGATTTAACAGAGAGAGAGAGAGAGTTTCCTGTGTGTGTGTGTGTGTGTGTGTGTGTGTGTGTGTGTGTGTGTGTGTGTGTGTGTGTGTGTTCATCAATTCAATATTTATGAAAAGAAAAAGAAGAAGGAGGGATACATTTTTCTTTCAGTTGACAGAACCTTGTGGCTCCATTTTTTTTTTTTTGGTGTCCATTCTTTTTTTTAAACATATATTTATTGATTTTATGGGGGGGGGGGGGGGGAGGGGGGGGAGGAGTAACCTCACCCCAGAGCATATTGACCAGCTCTTGTTTTTGCACAAGAATCTAAACATACCCAAGCATTAGCTTTGCATAGCCTACATGCAAACAACAGTGAAGCATAGCCTACTTTTTGTTTATTTCAAAGTCTATATTTTAAGTAAACTTTTATTCATTCTATTTAATTTACCTTTTATGTGTTGTTTAAAAGTAGCCTTAGTGGTATGTGTGTGTGTGTGTGTGTGTGTGTGTGTGTGTGTGTGTGTGTGTGTGTGTGTGTGTGTGTGTGTGTGTGTGTGTGTGTGTGTGTGTGTG
>NC_070639.1:22558587-22593673 GCF_947347685.1 Pleuronectes platessa | reverse complement strand
CCACACACACACACACACACACACACACACACACACACACATTGATTGAAAACGTTTCTGCCCCGAGTTGAGCTGAATGTCTGTTTCTCGCCCACTTCGCTCGCTCCCTCTCTGTCCCGCTCTGTCTCGCTCTAGGTGGTTGAGGACACTCAGCTATTTTTTTTTTGCTTTCTCTTGTATAATTCAATCTGCTGCGCATTCCCGCTCACAGTGAGGGGCTGTTTGTGCACTTGTGTTCCCTCTAAGCTGCGATGTGGTCAGTGGAGGACCGTGCTTGTGTGTGTGTGTGTGTGTGTGTGTGTGTGTGTCCACGCTCTAAGCATTGTGTAACCACGGTCTCAACGTTTGTCTTAAAACACTGTGAGTGCTTCTACTAATTTGTGCTGATATGAAAGAACATTCCTGGCTCAAAATATACAACAGCACCGGGGCCGCTCTCTCCTCTTCTTCAGCTGAACAGAGGATGAAAGAGGAGAGCAGCTGAATAGACCATTGAGATCCATCCTTCCCTCATTCTGCACTGGTCCTTTGGGACGTGACTTCAAACCAACTGGCAGAGCTGGAGATCTCGGCGTGGACACTGGATAATCTTACACAGCTCTTCATCAGTTAATTACCATTCTTTCTTTTGAGGAGCGGGAGGCGAGGTGAAAGTGTGGAAGGGGGGGGGGGTTGTAAAAGAAGCTCAAAGCCCCCCAGCTAAGCTCTGGGTCACTGATTGACTGCATCAGGGCACTGTATGACAAAGCGATCTCACTTAGGGGCATGGGGTCCAATCTGTGCCCCTGCGTTAAGAGCGGGCCCTAAAACTTTCTCATGTGAGCCGACCTTATGTTAGCAGATTAGGGTGAGGGTCATTGATAACCCTGAAGGAGCCCCCCCTGTGGGCACAATGCATTTCAGAACATCAGGGTTAAGGGATGAAGCTCAACCAGACGTCCAAAGTGTGGTGAAATCTATCTTAATTTATCGAAATATGCCAAATATTCACACGGACTAAGTTATAGATTGTTGACACTTATCCAGCCAGATGTTGGTTTACTCTTCTCGCTGCTATAGACTCACCAGGTGTTCTTAGCAATGGACGTAGATATATTTCTTGAGCGACTGGAAAAGTGAGTACATCTGAAAAAGCTGTTATTGTGCAATGGAGATGTAGGAAAGACAGATGGAGAGAGAGAGAGAGAGGGAGAGAGGGAGAGAGAGGGAGAGAGAGGGAGAGACAGACAGAGAGAGAGAGAGAGGGAGAGAGAGAGAGAGGGAGAGAGGGAGGGAGCAGGTACAGATGCAGGAAACAGATCATCCTCATGAACCAGACAAGCTTTATTCCTTAGCTCGGCCTCAGAAGGGTGTGTGTGTGTGTGTGTGTGTGTGCGTGTGTGTGCGTGTGTGTGTGTGTGTGTGTGTGTGTGTGTGTGTGTGTGTGGGGGGGCTTGCCTGGATATAAAAAGGAGAATTTCTTCACCAGCCTGGAAGCAGAAAGATAAATGCTCAGCGAAACATAGGAAATGACAGGAACAAGTTGAAGGACGGGGGAAATGAACAAAAGATGCGCTGAGCGAGATCAGAGGGTCAGAGCGAGTTGGAACGAGGCCTCGAAAAGAAGAGAAGACCTTCAAACTGCTGCTCCTCCAACAAACATCGTGAATTATTAATGAATTTCCCAAACCGGGTGTTCGGGGGGGAGATTCATCAGGTTTCTCTGAAATGACCCTGGAAACAATGAAATGCCGTCTGCTCTCTGAGAGAAAGTTTCAAGGTCGAGCAAATCCTTGTTGACATTCAAGAAGCACAGATCTTAGGTGATCCACTCGTTAGACGCCCCCTGCAGGTGGAATCAGGTATTTGTGAAGGTGACTAATCTCCTGCACAGTCAACGTGAATATCGATCCTTGTCCGAAGCCTTCAGAGGTGCCAAGGTTTCAAAGAACTCCTTGGGACGATCGATATACATTAACAGTCCCTCAGAAGGATTCCTCTGGGACATGGTGTCATCCCAGGAAAGTTGGGTCATTGGTTTGACGTTGTTTTGACTAGAAATAGACAAACTAGAAGTCTGAGCTCCGTCCATTCTTCTGATGAAAAAAAGGTCCAACGTTTTCTCATCCTCATATTTCTTTAATCTCTTTTGCGACACTGCACATTTCCAACCCTTCCATTCTCTCTCTCTCTCTCTCTCTCTCCTGATCTGTTGCTAGTATAATCCCCCCCCCCCCCCCCCCCCCCCCCCGAGTTCCCCTAGATCACCTCTGATTTGAGAAGAGAAAACGTCCCACATGTGGGGCCCCTTTGAAATAGGTCCAGATTTCTGTAATTGTTACATCTGGAGTTTTCACTCACTAATGGATTTGCCATGCAGGCTCTGGCTCTGTTGTTTGCCCATCCTGTGGACTCGTGCTATTTCCATCATGGTGCCACTCTGTGTGTGTTGGTTTCTCTCTCTGTTTTGACTTGGTTGAAAAATCTTGAACAACCGAAAAGGGGAAGTTTAACCCTTGCTCGGTTGATTTATGAGAGATGTTGAGCTTTGTGTGTCGCAGCCTCCCCCCCCCTTTTCCCGAGGAGACCCCCAGCCTAGTGCACGCTCCACTGAGCACATTGGCTTTAAACCTCCCATGGCCTTCTGCCCCCCCCCCCCCTGCAGGGAGTTTCAGGATTCAGAAATTTGAACTCCCACTTAACCACAGATGAAATAAATCTAAATGATATGCAGTGAATTCTCGGTTTATGCACGGATTGGAAAATGGTTAATTCCCACTCATGCCCACCGTAATATCTCTGCTGTTAAATCAACACCTGACCCTTTATTCCCTAAGTTTTCTCATTTGTTTAATATTGAAGCATCTGCATCATGCTCCTCAGACCTTTTGTTTAATCTAGTGTGATATTACTTCATGTCTCTGAAGGGTTTTAACCAGCGTGTTTATGGAATATATCACATTTCCAGTCAGATCATCAGAAATGACACAGTCAGAAAACCCTGCACCACATCCTCTAGGCCTCCATCATGTCAGATTTGATTCATTAACTTTCCTCATGTGCCAGGTCAAGACGTCACCTCTGGAAAGAAAAAAAAACGAAGTCACACAGTCTCTGCAGCTTTCACGTTCAAGGTCCGGAGAGGATTAACCCCTTTTCTTGTTAATTGCTCCCTGGCCTTTCCTGTAGCTGCCCTTTCAAGGCAAAGTTCTCCTGCACGATGTCACAACCGATGAATTTCTGGGGTGTAATGGGTGTAAAGGGTGTAATGAAATTTCTTAGCGTCTTGGGACTGCTACTGGTGCTCAGAACTTACTGGGATTTTTACATTTTAATATATTTAAAGGTTAAGTTCTCTATGGTTTCTGTGTTTTTAAGGAACCAGCAAGTTATTATTGACACTAAAACAGTAAATTAACAATGTAAGTTATGGTAAAGCAGATCATGTAATGATATTTTATGTTATATTATGGTTTATGTGGATTTTTAAAGGGGTCTTTAAAACCCTGAGCTGATCATGTTTGCATGGAGGGAAATGGATGAATAAAGGTCACATCCCTCAAGGAAATGCTCGTTAGACTCTCGAGGACGGCGAGGGTCAAAGGTCACAGTCGGAGAAGTGAAACCACTGTGAGCACTGGCCTCAGACTGGGCTCCGGAGCGTGGGGAGGTGTCTGGACCTGGTTTTAATTAAGAGTAGACAGGAGGCTCATTGTGGGGCCTAGGCCCCGTCAACACTGGAGCCACAACACTGAAATACCCCTGCACTTCTGTTCACAATGACATTAATGAGACAGTCATTTTTTACCACAATAGCCGCGTCGTTTGTGTTAACTTCGCACAACAGAAATCACTTTGCACTCTGTTGGAGTAAAACATACACACATCCTTTGTGTTAGTGGACCTGCTACACAAAACTGAGAGTTCCAGCTAAACTCTGGTCTCCATGTACATCACTGTGATCACTGCTCTTCAGTCAATGTACTGCTCAGTTTCTGCTGCACATTGCTAATTACTGGACAACTGCTGCCACTGTCCATTATTTACGCACAAATAGATAATAAATATTATAAATTATATCTATAACATACCTATTTCTAGCCCCATATTTCTGTCTTTTCTCTCAACAAATGCTAGACAACAATATTTAGGTTTTTTAAGCTATATAGTAAATTAAGAATTCTATGACCAGCTAACCTGTCATAGATATTTAATAACATAACATTTCGTCATGTCACAGATGAGAACTTGAGTCACAGGTGTGGAACCTCCTTCCTCCCTTGATGTGTGTGGGCCGGCAATTTCATTCAGCCTCAGAAAAAGCATTTCAGATATACCAAAATTCTCCTTGCGGAAATATTTGTTTGCGATAAAAGAAGATGAGATAAAACATGTCTGTGGTCTCTTCTGGCTCTAGGCCTCTTTGGTCACTGTCAGGGTGAAGCGAGGACATTACAGATGCAGCTGAACTGGATGAGCTGCGAGTCCAACTGCTCTGGGATAAAGTTTAAACTCTTTAGTGGAGTTTTTGTGTCCAACAAGCAGCTTGTTCAAGGGACATTCTAGCAGAGACCACGTCCCACAGGCAAAGTGAAGGAGCCTTGTTGCTGCTCTGGAGCTTCTTCAACCAGACATATTGTTCCCAAGTGTCAGTTTGTCTCACAGAACCATCACGACCCTGAGGGACACCACAAGAAATGTCCAGTTCTTGTGATGATGCCACAGACATAACAAACGCTGACTAACAAGCAGATGTCGGTATAAGGGATGAATTCCTGTGTCTGCACGAAAAGCTTGGTACCAACATTAATGTGGCTCTGTTTGTTGAGGAGGATCATTGTCAACATCATCATCATCATCATCATCATCATCATCATCATCATCGTAATCACTACCATCTGACATCAGATCCAAAGAGAAGCAGCTCTGCCATCACATAAGAGACGTTTGTTTGATATTTGTTCAATCATTTCATGAAAGATCGTAAAAATCTTAATGATGAACTTAGAAGGTAATGTGGCTGTGGTCCGGCCGAGGTTATATAGACGTGTTTGAAGAGCCTGACACTTAAGTCTTCAGTAATTCTTAAGTTTTCAGGTCCTTTAAAGGCTCAATATCTTGTTTATCAGTCCCATGTTGAGTTCCCCAAAGCCGCCTTATATGGATATGTTTCATATCTCAATCAGCGTGAGGCAAAACATTCCTTACATGTACATGTCGAGTCAAACCTGGTGTTTCTTCACTGCCAGAACAGAACAGAACAGAACAGAACAGAAAAGAACAGAACAGAGCCAAGTCAAACGAAATTTCTTTTTTAAGCAGCAACGCACAACTACTGATCAAACCTCGGACACACAACACTTTATCAGATCTGGTGCCAGAACCTGAGCAGGGTTGATTCCTCTGAGTGAATCTGAGAGTCCTGACTTCGCGATGAGGCGCTCTTCAGTATTTCATTTCCGAGTTCCTTTCTGGCACCACATCTCCGACGTGTCAGTGAAGAGCTCTCACCAAAGAACTTGTTAATGCCGTGATAACCTCTAACTCTGGATGTGATCTGAGGCCTCCTGTGGATACGTATGCATTCAAGTGTGAGGCCAAACACTCCTCATTGGAAGTGGCGCTGACAACGTCCTGCTATGCATTTATCCAAAAGGGATTCAGATTTGCATTTGGTTGATTTCAGTTTATCACTGTTCTAGTTCCACTCATATAAGCAAACAGTATTTTCTTAATTTTTATTTGGTTTCATGCCACGCAACAGGAAATAGTTTGGAAAAACAGAGGAGGCCCTCGTCTGCAAATGATGAGATCATAAGAACACCCCCCCCCCCCCCCCCCCCCCCAGAGCACATCATCCCCATCCTTCCTACACAACATTCTCTGGTTGTGTTTTCAGTTTGATCCGTCAGTGTCTGAGCCGCTGCCAACCCAGTGCGATATGGAACACATGCTCCTCTCCCTGGGCGGTTATCTGTTATGATGAACTTTTTGTTTTATCCCTCTAATGGCGAGGACCATCCCTCTTCTTTTATGTTCAGCTCGTAGCCATCTTTCGTCCACATGTGTGATTTATGTTCATAGAGTTCTATATCACAACACTGTGGGAGGAAGCTTTTGTTTCCTCAAACCGACGGCCCCTCTCTCTTTTAACTTCTACGAGTTGGTTAATGTGGATTTGTTCTAAGATTCCAAAACAAATCCCTGAATCCAGGCCAGGAAATGAGAACAATAATAGAGAATTCATTCTGTAAGTTTCAGTTTGTTATAATGATAACACAGATAAGATTCAACTTTAGAATGCAAACATCTTTTACATTATTCTAATTTGTAGAAAGAGTTATTGTGGAGAGCAGCTTTGTGGAGGTTTAGCAGGTGAATATTCCCTGTCAGCAATTGCTAATTAGCGTTAAACACAAAGTAGCTGAAGCAGATGCTAAAAGTCAAATCAAAGTACTGGACAGATAAATAATCTAAAATATCTATATTGAATTTATGAGAAATTGTGTCTTTCTATCTCTTCTTTCTGTGTCCCCTCCCAACCCACTGCTCAGAAAGCTGAGCACCAAATCCCGAGATTAGAGCACAGTTCCTCTCTCAGTGGCGCTGAGGGTGGGAGGAGGAGAAGAAGGGATATTTCTTCCCTCTTCACTTCTGGATGACTGGAGTAATTTCCTCCCTGGGATCCACCTCACTGAGATGAAATGCATGTAGAGAGCGGACTTAGAGAGAAAGAGAGAGAGAGAGGGGGGGGGGGGGGGGGGGGTAGGAAGGGTTGGAGGAAGGAGAGCCTGGAATGCCTGGGGTGCATTTTTCCCCAAATGAAAAGCAGGTGACTGTTCATTGTAATGCCGTTTGGTTAGTGGGAACTGGAGAGCGGAAGAAATGAGAGGAAGGAAAGGTCGAGAACCCCCCCCCCCCCCCCTCTTCTTCTCTCTGGTATTTAGCTGTTGCACTTGTTCGGTAGTGGGCTGCTCACAATTAGTGGGAATCACACATTCACTTCCTCCTTCAGATGCTGATTGTTGTATCATGTCATTCAGGAGAAGTCGGTTAAAAAGCTAATTGGAAACAGGCTCATGCTGTTTACTGGTTGAGTTTTGTTTTTTTGAATCTGCTCTGAATTCGTCATTTGAGAGCTGAACAAGAAGTCACTGCAGAACTGGACCAGATATCTGGAAATATTAAGCACGAAGAAGTTTGACAGGAAGTCAACACTAAGGTGCTCGATAGCTCCATGCACTTTACAGGGAACTGAACGTTGCTGGTGTGTGATGGCATTGTTTTCATGTGTGTGTGTGTGTATGTGTGTCACTTGGAAAAGTAACTTAACATATTCATGGGTTTTCTCAAAGCTCGGTGAGAACATTAGTTGGATGGTAGAGGATTAACTCTTGGAGCTGCTCTGTCATAAATATAAACAAAGATACGATCCAAGAAATAGATTTTCCCGAGATGTGTCAAGAAGAAGTCGGAAAAAAGTCTGGAAATGACATCACATATAGTTACAAAATAGATTTTTCAGGTATCTCAAGGTCTATAGACACAAATTAAAGCTTATATATTCTATGCTCATATGGTGGGGATGATGTCATCATGATGTCACTATGAAGGCAGCAAATGATGTCATATAGTGATGTAATGGATGAACTTTTACAACCGTTACGATTAGACACACAATGTACAGCTTACTTAGATTTAAAGAAGAACAAAGTCCTGAATAGACAAGGGAGGAGTGTGGAGGAGAGAGAGAGAGGATGAGGAGCAGTGCAGATGGGTCAAAGGTCAGCCGGCCCTGTTTAGCTGAGAAAGATGAAGAATAGCTGCCTTGTTAAATGGGAACCTGCCCAACAAGAAGGGGGGGGGGGGCAAGACAAAACAAGCAAAGAGGGGTGTGGGACAGGATGTTTGAAAATGTTCAGCAAAACTGGGAAACAGAGAAAACCTTTACATTTATTAGCAAGTGGTTGTGTTTGCTTAATCACAGAGTCAGAAAGTGTAGCACACACAGTAGTACACACACACACACACACACACACACACACACACACACACACACACACACACAGTAGTACAATCAGACCCACACACAGTCACAGATGGAGGCATGCAGAGGTCACTCCACTGTGGCTTGTGAAAATATCCATCCATGCATATGGTGTCCCATATGAGAGACGGGCCTGTAAATGGCTGATTAACCCAGTGGACTGGAGAGGTCTCATTCAGTCCTCTGGCTCCAGCAGGAGGAACAATAGTCGCTGGTTAGTGGGGGTGAGGATGTAGTGCGTGTGTGTGTGTGTATGTGTGTATGTGTGTGTGCTTTTCATTGACTTCATTCAGACTGTACAGAGACACAGACAGGAAGGCCAGACGGGTCTGTCAGTGGCTGTGGGTCTGTCTGTAAGTCTGCCTGGGCTGTGACCTGACTTTCCCTCTCTCCGTGTTGTCTGTAGTTTGTGTCTGTCACACCTCCGAGGGCCCCGGTGTGATCTTGTTAAAGAGATCTGACGTTAACAAGCAGCTTGAACGTTTAAAAACATCTCTTGATCGGGATCAGAAGTCGAACAACTCGCTCATGAATTATGAATATCTGTTTGAATATCGAGCCCTGAAGATTCATGGTCAACAGATGATGAACCTCAGTGCCTGTGTTGATCCCCTGACTTTCCCTCTTGATATCTAAGAGATGGACGAGCCGTGACATGTGCAGATGTAGTCCATATATATTCAAATGTTTGTATTCTTCATTTGGTTTCATTCAGCTATATGTCACTGTAGAAACGGGGGGGTGAAACCTGATGATTGACAGCTTGAGGCTGGCTTGGGATTGGTCGAGGGCGTGACTTGGCGGCTGTTTGTGTGAGGTAATTTGCGATGTGCTAAAAAGTACAAGCCAGTGTAAACAGAGGGTGAAATCATGGTGTGTTTGTGTGTCTACGTTTGTGCATGAGTCACACATTCAAATCGGTTGAAGGAAGAGTTTTTCACTTCTAAAACCTAAGGAGGAAAACAGTTTGTCGGTTTCCTCATTCAGCTGGAATGTCTGTCGCACAGCTCAGTGTCTGGACGGGTTTATCTCCAGAGTGTAACGTTACCTAACACGTCCTGACGCTGCCCAGTGTGAACACACTCCGTCCATTATGAGATAAACACCGGCTGAAACACAGCAGTCGACAAAAAGTCTTAAAGTTCGTAGCTTGTAGAAATATAAATCAAGCTGCAGATATTTTTTGAGTGTCACAAATGGTCTTTAGTTTTTGTTACAGGATTGAAATTTGAACCAAATCTTTCCAGCGAAATTAATCTTCTGTCTCTACACGTCAAGTATTCATCTTCCTTTTCCTGCAGGTGTTTTCCTGTCTTTACTTTGGCAGATTGTCCTCACGTCCACGTCCTGTGTTACCCTGCACCCACAGTCACTGGAATATGTCTTATCCCTCATTTGTTGCTCCGCTAGACTTTTAAATCCTTCACATTCATCTTTTTAGCAGGCGGTGTGTTTAAATGAGGTGGAAGAAATAATATGAAAAGTAGATGAATTATCAGTTTGTTACCAAAAAGACACTGTAACATGTTGTGGTTCATTCTATTTGACATGATTTACCTCGATCAAATGAGTAAGTATAGGATAAGGTGCAACACGTTATGATGATTCAACCCAACTGCACTAAATGAAACACACTCATACATATCAGTCCCTTAAATATACCTGCTTTTTTAACCATGAATTATTTCTGTAGAAATGTACAAACAATGCAAAGTGACCCAGTTGTTTGTAAGCATAATCCTACTAACAAACAAACAAACAAACAGCAGCAGCACTTGTCCCTGTATCGAGCAAACAAAAAGCTAATTGCTTGATTTGAAATAAGCATTTGTTTGTGAAGACATATAATGTGTCTGGTTTATGTTTGTTTATGTCTGCTAATTCCTGCTGTAGTGCACCACAGGGTCGGGACTACAGAGGTTTGGCTAATGCAGCACTTCCCCTTAAGGTTTTTTCCTAGAATTCCTCTGAAATTAAACATGACACGGCAAAAAATGTCCCAGATAATTAGGAGAAACGTTACAAACAGCAGCAGAAGAGGTCGACCTACACTTTGTTATTACAAATGGCAAAACTTAACAGAAAGATAAATGAATGGTGGAGAGATGGATGAGGCTGGAAGATGCTTCTCTTCTTTAAGGGGAATAAGGAGGATTGAATGCATGTGTGTATGTGCCTTGATGTAAAACCGTGTGTGTGTGTGTGTGTGTGTGTGTGTGTATTTGCACATTTTTATGCACGAGAGTGCCCGTTGTGTCCGTGTGTGCTAATGAGTGTGAGGCAGGAGATTATGCGTGCGTCTCTAAGGGAACGGGAGTCTGTTCCCAGGAGCTGCAGGGCCTGGGCCTGGGCTGGGGGGGGGGGGGGGGGGGGGGGGGTTATGTGTACACCCTGACCTCAGCCTTCGGGGTCCCGGGTGCCTGTCTGAAACCATTTCCTTGCTTTGTGGCGCATGTGAGAGTGTGAGAGTGTGAAGCGAGTGTGAAGGACCGAGGTGCTGCAGCAGAACATATCTGAAGAGAATCAGCCGAGGGCCACGTCTCCTGTGAACACACTTCTGGGGCTTCAGCTCTTTAGTTCTCTGCTCCCCACCCCCACAGCTCTCTTCATCACCCATGTCTCCCCAAGCGATTCCCCCGTATACTCCAGCCCCCCCCCCCCCAAACAATAAACAAACTCCGAGTGCTGGGTGCATTGCTAATGATCGGAAACAATTAAGAACTCACAAAGGGAGCTGTCCTGCTATATTGCTCTGTGCCGTATTTACATAGTATTTTGAGGTTAAAGACTGAGGCTGGATCTCTGCTGAGGGCAAGGGGACTAACATAGAGCGGGCCTCTGAAGAGATCCTGGTTTTGTTTGGCTTTGTAAACCAGAATGTCTTGGACTTTTAGTAATAAGCTAGATGAGACAGAAATTAAGCCCCTAAAGCAAAAGATCATCCTGAGCTTTGAGCTGCCCCAACGAGGCCCGAAGCAAAACACAGAAGAAAGGAGGACGTCATTAAAGATCAAATACAGCTTTTAACGTTCCACAAAATCTAATATGTTAATCCAAAGATTTGAATAAATCAACATCAATTAAAAATAATGGCAAGAGGAAAGGATGAAAGAAACGATGAAGAAAATAAGCCTGTCGGTAAAAGTTTGAGAGATGATTAAAACGTACAGTGAAGTTTAAAGTTGGAGTTCCTCATGTAATTCAGACGTTTATAACTTGAGTAACAAATAACATTATCAGCATTAACGTGTTCCATCACTGTCATGAAGTTTAAAGCTCCACTTTCAGAGTGAGTAATCCCCTGTGATGTTCTCCACTGCACAACCTTACTTCACTCTAATGAACTGGCATACCAGTGGATGACCGGAGCCCACCAGTGGTCCGTCCTGCTATGTGATTGGCTGGAGGCTGAGGAGAGTGTGAGGAGGCTCAGGAGTGTTTAAAGAGGCCGATTGTTTAACACACAAAATGTATACGTGTGTGTGGGTTGTGTGTGTGTGTGTGTGTAAATTACAATTTTGCGATTAAGCTCGTGTGGACAGGTGGGGAAAGCTGAGGCTAAAATTAATCTACAGTTGAATAACATTGCTCGTTGTTATAGCAGCACGGGCTTACAGAGTGTTACACCCCACGTTGCAGAAGTAATTTGATTTGGAATCTGGAATGAGAGAGAAAACACAAGCACAAAGAAGCATGTATGCACTAAGTCTCATATCTATAGTATTCTGTATAATATATTGTATATTATGATATTTTTCATTTTACCCTAGTCAAGATTATTTTGAATTTATTGGTTGTCAAGTAGAGATTCTGACAGAAGCAAATTAAAAAAGGCGTTGCTCTCACACAGTATCCACTCCTGTTATGTTGGCAGCTGATTCCTGACCAGTTCAGAAGTGAAACCAGAGGATTGTTACTGGTCACCACAATGTTGTGATTCCAGAGGTTTCAATTTCCACAAAGCCTGGTGTCATGTTTACGGAGTGGCAGAAATATTTGAATTATTCTAATGACCCATCATGAAAAACCAGACACATGACAGATCCACCCCCTCATCCTCAAAGAACCATTAAACCCACTTAGCGCCGCCTCCCAATCCCCTGAAATCCACGTCCAGACCCCCCCGACCCAGCAGGTGCCAGCCGGAGCCTTGGCATGGCGGCCCCTTGGATAACAACACGTATGGATGCCCGGGCATAGAGGCGCGCCCCCCCCCCCCCCTCAAAAAGCCCACTTGCCAACGTGGCATGTTCCGCGCACAGCCCTGCTCATTATTCCAGCCTAACCAGATTAGGCTAATCACGTTATGTGGTGGTAAGGCGTAGCCGGGAGATGGAATGAAGGGTCGGCTGTCCTGCTGCTGCCATGTGGCTCCGTAACACAAACACTGAACTGTCACATGGAGCCTGGTAAACACATCAGGCTCCATGTGACAGTTCAGTGTTTGTGTAAGTGAGGGACTGTATAAAACCAATTTTGTTCATCTATAATCTTTAGATTATTAATAACAGCCTAATGAAGGATCTCAATGCTTTTAACATATTTTTTTTAAATTAGAAATGTTTCTGTTTGTTGGGTCCATGTTCACCATCTTCTCGCCAAATATCTACCACACTGATGTTTTTGGTTTTTAGCTGTATAGCCCAATAGATTGTCATATCCATAGTGAAATGAACAATACTCATTCAACTTTCCATGTGGCGCCATCATCAGCTCAAACCTCAGCCTCAGCTGTGGGGGTTAAGTGCTAATAAGCCATTCATAGCATGGTTATGCACTTAATTAAGATTAAGTTAAACACCAGCATGTTCACATTGTGAGCGTATTAGTATTCATACATGAGCCTTCAGCTCCACCTCACACAGCTGCTACCTCCACTGTTAAAGCACAATAACAGAACAAGGTGTTTAAAGCCATTATATAAAGACCAAAACTTGTGATGAAGGTATTTTATTATAACTTTCATACAGTTAGATTGAGCAGAGGATGCTGCTTCCATCCTGATGTTCCCAGATACAATAAGAAACCACAGGCTGAGCATTATTCCTCATGACCCAACCCTCCTGTTATAGACACTGTGTATAACGAGGTGTCAACTATAACAAACACTATAATGAGGCAGTTTTATTCTCATCTCGAATCACCTGAAGGATTCAGTGTGGCTGCTTCGTGTTCACCGGATCCTGCACCGCCTGGAAACCCGACATCTTTAGAAGTGGAACCGCTTCAGAGAGGACAGAGAAAGAAAAACCAGCAGAGTCCAGTGGAGACTCAGTCTGGTTTATCATTTAAGAGTCCTGTGCTATGATTACACACCCTGAGCCACTTTTCCAACACGTCGCCTCTCAGGACTGATGAGAGCAGAACAAAAAGGGGGTCATTAGTGGTTCTGAGATCGTGGTTTGAAGTCTGAGAATATTTTCAGGGCAGGGAACTACTTGATTTTCATCACCAGGCCCGGTGATTCCATGGTCTTCCCATATGAGAATTCCTGAGCTAAGTCCCTCAGTATGGCAACCACATGGGCACTTTTAGCCCTGTCCAGCGCGCACATGCACTTAATGGAAGCCTCATGGCAGGACCCCATTTTAAACTGGCACTTCCTGTCTGGAAAACCTATCCACTATGTCCCTTTAATCCCCTGTGTAGAAACATGTGTGTGTTTAGGAACGTTTCAGGTTTAAATCAGGGACGCATGTAGACGCCTGCAGACACACACACAGGAACTAATTCTAAGTTCTCTCACTTTGCTGAACTGTCATTGGGAAGAGACACCAAATAAAGACAATTACAGATGAGTTCAATATAAAATACCGTCTGCATTCTGCTCTGAACACCCAAAAGCATATATGAAATGATATATATATGTATCAGAAGGTTTAATGATTATAAAATCTGAAGATGAAATAAAGAAAAACGGCTCTTATATGATAAAAGACTGGAGAACAGAGAGAAACTCCATATGGGTTTTGTTAAATGCCATTTCGCTGTAGTTGATGGAATATCTAACGGCTGTGGCCGAGTACTTTTACGACATAATAACTACAATGTTAACATTTGGTATACGGCTGTTGATTCAACGGACCACTAATCCCATAGAGCCGAACCTCAAAGCTGAACTGGGGACCAGCTGAGCAAATATACACCACATACACGAATGATGTCATATCTCCCCACGGTCGGCCATTAGGGGGAAAATGGAAACAGGACGCAGCAGGGTTTTTTATTTTTGTTGTTGAAAGACACGACAAGATTTCCAAAGCTTGACTTTTCAGTTTTCTGCTGAATGCCTAGAAAACAGACAGGAAAAGGGGTTTGTGAGGAAGAAGAGCAGCAGGAGGGGGACACACACAGGATGTCTGACACACAGCTTCTCCAGAGTTGTGTAACGCACCTGCAAGGAGGGAGAGGAGATGACAGGACAGAAGTTTTATTTAGATATGTTTATGTCTGAATAAATGATAGTTTGTATAAATATTAGAAAAATTGAGTAAATAAGAAGTAAATAAGAAGTAAATATATATTGTTTTTTTATTGCTTTTCTTATGTGTGTTGTATTTAATGTGTTTTTATGTTTTTATGTTCATTGTATGCATCAATAACCAGAGCAAATTCCTGGTAGTTGTAAACCTACTTGGCAATAAATACCTTCTGATTCTGATTCTGATTCTGAATGTATATGACTGATGTGGATTTTATGTATCGCACATGGCCAATTACACAAAATGAACCTACGAGTGAGACTTTATATTTCTGTGGAACACCTGCACTCGAGCCGTCAACTCACAACCTTTTTTTTTTAAACACCAACATTCCTTCTGTTCTTTGTTTCCTCACCTGCAGCCAGAGGAGTTGGAGGCTCTTCATTCCCACACGTTCCGGGTGAAGACGTTCAAGAAGGCCAAGCACTGCGGCGTCTGCAAACAGAGCATCGTCCAGGACGGACTCGTCTGCCGAGGTCAGTCCCCCCCGGCCCGGAGTTATTCATGTGGGGTTTTAGTTATTCTTCAAGATCAGAATCTAATACGTCCAATTAGAGAGAAAGATCTCTTCAATAAAGACTAGTTGGTTTTCTTGACTGGGAAACAAACTAACATTCCTGAATGCCATTGACAGTGTGGAATACTCTGTGGTGTCTTAACAGCGGTTCTGACCGTGGTTATTTAAAAGCTGTCACATGCGTCAGTAGAAAATCCCATCTAAGTCACTTTCTTACATCCCACTCATGACTTTATTATACAGTGGTGTCCTCTGGCTGCTGGGAGATGATGGCCCTGAGGGTTTTCCACCACAACTTCTTACTGGGAGGAGCCTGAGTGCCTAGGATGACATATCTAAACCACACTCAGGGAGATCTTATCACATCCTGCATCTTTGCATTAATGCTTTAGAAATTCTGGGGAAGTTGGATGAAGTATTATTGCAACATATTTTCCATTCACTGTACATAATCTTAATTTAGTTGTTTCAAACCAGAAAGTGGATCTCGAGGGGTTTATCCTCATAATGAAATTTGATTAGCTGACTGTCTCTAACCGGGAGTTCTGATTGGCTGGGACACTGAAGACTCCAAGGTTCCCTGGAGTCACTGGAGTGTCTCTGATGGAATAGACGTGGTTTTGTTCCTGTAAGAAAATGTCTTGATGACGGGTTCCTAAGTAATTATCACTTTCTGTTTTGGATTTTAAAGCGACTGTAACTCCACTGGTGACATGTATTAAGTGCTTCTATTGTTTATTACTTGGGCGTGAACCGAAGTATGATGTGAGACATCAAACAATGACAGGAAAGAAACTGAGATTCAATAATAGACTTTAATGTGGTGGCCATTTTCTGAACCTTTCCCCATCTGGTGCTGTGGATTAAAAAAAAAGAGAAGTGGGCTGAAACAAAAAATGGAGAATTTATGATCCCAGAGTACAAAGCATGTAATGTTGTGGAAACGTCTGTTTTCAGAGAGATAACGTGAAATGAAACCAGGAGGAAACGGCTGATGTTTGCTTTGGCACACAAGGAGGCGATGCTCAGCTTGTAGCTTCACAGATCTGACTGGAGAACGGGTTGTTGGAGGGGCACAGCTCAGAGAACACAGAGCTCTCTGTGTCTGCTCATTGGTACCTTTTTATTAATATATGATCATCTTTATTTAAAGAGCACTTTTCAAAACACATGTTGCAAAGTGCTTTACAAAGGCAGCAAGTTAAAAAGCCTTAAATATACAACACAGTGTGAATATCAGTCGGCTTCTCCCTCAGTGTCACTGTCTATTTCCTCTTTGTCTGCTGCTGAGGAGCTCTTGAGCAAAATGTTTAACCTGCAGCTGCTCTGGTGGAGCAGCTTGGCCACCTGCAGGGCTGTGGTTATACTGGTCTCTACCAGTCGTACCTTCACTGTGGGTGTAAAGCAAAGTGCTGCTGGAGCAAAGCATGGCACAGAACTCATTTCCTTGGCAAAGAAAAGAAGAAGTGACAACCAGCATTTATCCTGCATCTCACTCTGTGATCTCACTGCTGCACCCAGATGTTGTTTAGACACTTTGTGGGATGTACAGTGGGATGTGTGTGTCATTAATTCTCAGATTGGTTTCATATGCTGGGTGTTATCACCACGAAGACAGAGTGTGTCCTGTGGATCAGGTTCTGTGAACCGAACTGTTTCATGTGGAAAGCATCAAAACAATGAGAAATGACTCTGTTGTCGACTGAATCGGACTAAACAAGATGCATTTTGTTTGTGTTTGTGCTTTCCCTCTGTTCCTTATACATAATGATCAGTTGTGTGTGCAGGCAGTTGCTCAAATGTTCCCATGAAATGATAGAACAGCAGCTGGGATCGTCCCAGTATAACAGCTGATTTATAGCAGAGATAAACTGTCAGGACAAGACTGCGTTTAACTCTATTCTGATTTCATTTACCTGGGTAGGCTTCTCTAGCCGTTACATCATATCTGACTCTAGTTGTGTGTTTGTGTGTGTGTGTATCTGTGTGTGTGTGTGTGTGTTTGAAACAGATTTACGAGGACAAGACATAGTGATCCACAGTCTCCTTCTCAGACAGCAGACATCAAATACTCTGGTTTTATCTGTCTGTGTCTGTATCCTGGTCTCATGACTCATTCACGTCCCGTTTGCCAGAACTAGACCCGGCCAGCGGGAGGGAGTAGCCAGGTCAGCAGGGTGAAGTGGTGCAGATGTGGAGAGTTAGCGGTGCAGTGGTTCCAGCACAGCACTGAGTGTTAAAGCACTAAAGAGAATCTGGGGCTCAACCCATCCATATTTTACACACTGGGATTGTGTCACTGGTCACGGGGAGTTCAGCGCCAGTCTTTGAATGAGTTGTATGATGTCATCTGCGTCTCTGTAGGAGCTCTGTCAAGTCTGACTCAATGAGTTTGATTTGGTAATAGGACACAGATTTATTAAAGGCTGTGTGACAGTGATGGAAACACTGTTTTTTTACTGTGTCACAATAAAAGGTGCCATCAAGTTGTCAATTGTGGGAAGCAGGATTATGGAAAGTGCACATCTGTACAGGTTGAAGACAGAGGATGTCACACCGTGTTAAAGCCCTATGCGATTTGTGATTATGGGCTATACAAATAAAATGTGTTTGATTGATTGATTGATACAGTTGGTTAGCTTAGCTTAGCATAAACACTGAGGGCACACAGATTTGAACTTGGCTCTCTCGGGAATAAACACAAAATTTGCGATTACCAGGAATTCCCAAAACTCAGTTATTAACTTGTTACAGCTAATTTAGGTTCAAATCAGAGAAAAGTGTTGAATAAGCTCTCTACATACATTTATATATTGATATATCTATTTACTTATTTATTTACTTATATACCCGTGTTTACAAAAAACTGTTGCTTTGTGTGATGAGCACCAGAAACAGCAACACTTGCATCAATCTACCAGTTTCTCTATATTTGTTTAGCACTGTTTATGTCTAATTACAAGTTTACTGATACATTTATAATCACTGCACAACATTAACAACATTCACAGGTGTCTTGTCTCACGTGGACCACTGTGTTCTTTGGTATTTAACAGATCATCATCGCCACCTACTGGCCTGGCATGTTTTTATGTTCCCCCCCTGTAAATATATATATTTAGTCGTGTGGGGAGATTTATTTTTTAAAGAAACACTCAACACAATATCCACATTAATGCAGACAAAGGTTAAGTTTACGACCTCTGCAGCTACATGGAGGATAATGTGTTTATCTGTTATTCAAAAGAATCCATAATTCTATTCAATAAGAAACAGAAATAGATTGAAGACAAAAGGAAAAACAAAGGGCGTTGCTGGTGAGAGTGAAGCTTCCCAGGATCCAGCTGCTGCTCCGTGACTTCCCTTGTTTACTAACACGCTCCCGTCACATGGCCTCGTCATGTGACAGCAGCCACTTGGACTTCCTGCCTGTGCGGAGGGTTGCCAGGATGCAAGGTGTGAGTCACTTTGACAATAGCATGTTGCCGCAGGTCCCGACCACGGCAGTTTTCCAGTCGCGTAAAAAAAGGAAAGAGAAAGATACAGCCCAATGTGAAAGGGTGTTTCTGGAGGAAAGAGCCCGAGGGCAGGAAACTGGCTTTTCTATTCATTCAGTGTAAAGTGCAATTCAGGTCAGATAGATGCTGCATATTCGTGGGGGGGGGGGTCAGGTCAATAGAAGGCTGCTGTTCTCAAATAGGCTTTAGCACTTCACACAGTTATTGAAATTCTTATATTTCTGTTGGAAGACACAACATTTTATATCGTTTGTCGTCTAGTTTTTGTACAGAAGTACACAATAATCTCTAGCTCTCAAACATTTCTCCTGTTCTGTGGTGACTGGTTCGTTCTTGTTCTGAAGGATTGACCCCCCCCCCCTACTGTAGATTGAACACAGGTCTTTAAACAATGGCTGCAGATACACTATACTAGCAGGTGTGTGAAGTGTGTGTTTGAGTGAGGGAGAGTAAAGGTTATCACAGCCCCGGTCCTGACTGCTGAGCTCATACACATGGTATGCAGCAAATAGCAGTCAGTCAGGGTTAAACACACACACACACACACACACACACACACACACACACACACACACACACACACACACACACACACACACTGATCAGGCACTTTGTCCCACTCACTGTGTTGATCCCCTTGTTGCCATGACTTGTATCTGTCATTAGTCTGGTTAGTGATGACGATGATGATCACTGGGAATGATGGGCAGCGACTGTGAGCGACTCCCAGTCTAACAGTATTATCCTAATTGACTGAACTGGAGTAAACAATGACTTCCCATCAGCAGTGACATGGGACACACACCCTTCTGTGGGTGAGTGGAGGACATTCAGCATCTAGTTCAACTTTAACACTGATTAGTTTGACTCACTTCATTTTACATGCTCACATCTATTTGGATTAAAAATAATATCACTCGGTTTATACTGAAATATATAGTTTATAAACGTAATTCCCACAATTGCAGTGATGGATGCAGTTAGGCCGCCACCTGTTGGAGGAGTTAGAACATTACAGCTGAACTGCACTTGAACCTAATTCAAATGAAATGAATCTGCAACAGATTTCATAAAGGAAAACAAACACAAAGTGAAACATCACTCCAAGAAAGAAATGTTCACCTGCTTAAGCTCATTTGTTTTTTAAAAAGCAGACACAAAACATCATATTTGATCAACTCTTAAACGATTTGATTTGATTTTATGTAATTATTCCTGAATTATTATTAATATCAGTATTTGATAACATGCAGCAAAGGGCTGGAGCTGAACCTGAGGCTGAAGCAGGAAGAACCAAACCTCAGTTTAAAGGGGATTCACAAGCTCACCTGGAAGTATAATCTAAACTGTTCGATTACAACCACCAGGCGGCAGCAGAGTCCCACGTTTCTAAAGGAGATTTGTTTCCTTCTACACAAACACAAATTACATCTGCTGCTGACTTCTTCCAGAGACACATTCCTTGAATTCTCAGCCCAAACTCCGGCCGTGCACTCCAGCAGGTTGTTTAATCCACGTCTCTCACGCCTCTTGTCATATTTACATGTTGACTCTCTGTGTTTTTAGTAGCTACCGACTGTATCAGAGGAAACAGCTGTTTTCAACCCAGTCTGACTCACGCTCACCAGTGATGTGGAAACAGACGGACTGGCAAACAAACAGAAGTTGTGTTTTGTCAGGATGAAGCAAACAAGAGACAGATCTGAGAGATTCGGTGGAAACTCGGGATGTGAACCGCTCTCCTGCCTGTCTTCAGGGAATGTCCCATGTTAGTAGAGCCCAAGCAGCTGCATGAAGGTGGAGCTTCACCCACACCAACACATCACTGGCAGGGATTGTAGCTTGGGTTCAAAAAACATGTGGGCTGCATGATGACAGCCCTGTATGAGCCAAATGATGGATAGTGATGAGGCGGTGTCAATAATTACTGACATTAATACTTCCCAGAAACTGCAGAGGGTGCACAGCGAGACACAGACTGAGGATTAGAGCAGAGTGAGTGGGTTTCTTCAGCTGTTCTGAAGAGAGGATGAAGTCATGAGAGGTAATTAACTCCACTGGAGCTGAGAGTGACAGTGGAGTACATCACTGACTTGGTGCTGCACCTCTAAGCCTCACGTGAAACCTTCTCTGTGTGTGCTTCAGGGGTTATGAACATGATATATCAAGAAGGATGTTGTAGATTTGGTATTAATAACCACAGAGACCTAACAAAACCCTTTTCTTCCTAGTAAACTCATTTTCTTTCAACTACCTTTGAAATTTGGCACAAACGTTGACTTAAACTCAGATTAATTTATTAGATTGTAGTGGTGCTCAAAACTCAAAGCTCAAGGTCACTCAGGCGCCTCACAAACATGTCTTTGGCCTTTTGAACACGATATTTAAACTTAAGGGAATTTCTTCACTCAAGGATAAACTGAAGAGTTCAGGGGTCAAAGGTTAAAAATTGCAGCGACTTCAAATTAATCTGTAAGAAAACATACACAGACTGAAACTGCACTGGTTTGCTGTAATTCCGTTAGCACATCACCAGTTCTAATCCTGATCCTCCCCCTTTCTTTATTTTTTTGTATTTGCCGCTCTCCCTAACTTTTAATAACACAGTGCGTGATCCACTCAAGCTCCTGTGGCTTTTCAGCCATTGTGCAAAGATGTTTATGGGGCAGTGGAGTAAAATTCACCAAACACTCAGACGCTGTCCTGTGCCGACATGTTCTGAGCAGTTATGTGGTTTCTCACCTGTACGTAGAGCTTATTGGGTAAGTCTGCCAATATTTCATTTTTTCTTAATGTCAACACGATCCCATGCAGAGATTGAGATCAGCTACATGTGAGCGCTAGTCCACGTCTTCCACTGATGTGCCTCTGGTTCTCAGCCCCAAGCCCATTGGTTCCTGCTGAAGATCTGAATCTTTACAAACAGATCAGAATAAAATAACAAAAAAAAGGGAAAAGACTAAATCATTTCCTAAAACAGCCGAGCACTGTCGTTTTTAGAGGGACATTATTCAAACAGTAGGAAATTGTGGATTTATGGAGAACTCCTTTCAGCTGCAGATTAGTACACATCTGGTGTCCTCCTGAGTTTGTGTAGCAGCGCCATGCTACTGTGTGTGTGTGTGTGTGTGTGATGGTCTCAAAATATTCTACTGTACAAAAGTATAACATACTAATTATAGTGTGTCCAATGAAGTTTATCTTAACTAGTTTGGGTACAGTAAGAGACATGTAGCACATTGAATATCACAAACCATAAATATCCATATTGAGTGACCACTGCATCAACATGAGAGAGAGAGAGAGACAAAGAGAGAGAGAGAGAGAGACACAGAGAGAGAGAGAGAGAGAGAGAGAGAGAGAGAGAGAGAGAGAGAGAGAGAGAGAGATTAGTTCAGAGGGTTACTGGATGTTCTGTGCTGCGTATGTTGTTATGTATGTACACGTGTTGCTGCTCACGTGTTTGTGACTGTGCATGCTAGACGGAGAAGAGAGGGATGGAGAGAGAGAGAGAGAGAGAGAGAGAGAGAGAGAGAGATGAGAGTGATGAGAGTGAGAGTGAGAGTGAGAGTGAGAGTGAGGGGAGGGGAGGGAGAGGAAATTCTCCGGCCCTGCCCTGTGATTGTGCTCAGTGCTGAAAGGGGGTCCAGCCCAGCCCTGTGGGACTATACACTCATTCCAAGGGACCACAGGAAGGAAATCACCCAGCTGAAATCAACCCCCCCCACACCTGTACCCCCCCCCCCCCTCCAAAACCGGTGTTCCACGCTCCTCATCACCTCCTCACTCTGACCAGCTCCTGTCCTCCATAACGATCAATGTGAGCAGTTCTGTTATCTTTTTTTTTTTTTTATATACCTTCTGGCATCTTCTCTCTCCTCCTCCTCCTCCTCCTCCAACATCCACCCACCCCCTCCTTTTCTGTCCTCCTTCACTCCACCAGGAACATTTGTGTTTATTCTCCAAAGCCGCACTTCCTAACAAGGTAAAGCCCGAAGCTCCTTGAGCTCGCCGCTTTCACACCCAATATGGAAGTCCTGCTTTTTCCCCTGCGGCTCACCAGTGGAGTGTTTACTGGGGACTCACGTGCTGGAAGCGGCACTGGACATCGTCCTGGTGGGCTGGACACACGGCTTTTAATGCTTATCAAGCTAAGAGCCATGTTTGTTTGGATTTCATATCCATGAGGACATTCCCTGTGACTTATGTCATATCTTGCTTGTGAAGAGAAAGTCTTAGAGTGCCTCCCTTCTCCAGCGGTGGAAGAAGATCTGAATATAGATGCTTTACTTGTTAATCATTAAGGTGAAAACATGTAGCTAATATGTATAAATCTATTTAAAGTATTGATCTTGAAGACTGGACCCTGACTGTATTTACATTGACACCAATATTCTTACTGTCGACCTTATTCAGAATAACATCCTATGGATTATGGTGTTTTCATGATTTGCTAATAGAACATTCCCCTTCACCATTAAGTTCCTGTGTTATTCTGCTGGTTTTAAAACCCCGACTTGGAATAGTTTATTTGCACACCACCATCTTATAGGAATCTGGGTGTTTTCTTTGTACTTTTGCTAAAAGCTACAACTCCTTTTGTGTTTTTCCATCCTGTTTACTCCCGGGACATGAGTCATGAAGCAGCAGTTTGAAATGCTCTGAAAAACTCCGATATGATGTTATAATGAGATTAAAATGTATATGACTAAGGTTGGAATACTCCACACGTCTTAATTCAATTCTTACTTATTCCGATAAGGACCTTATTCAGGTGTGCCTTGCTCATTGGTTATACTCACCACTACAAGCAGCATTTGAATGTTAAACCTGTTCAAGGAGGACATGTATATCAACATTATACTTATATATACAGTATTTAACTATATGTATTTAATAATTTTTCCTTTTTGGCGATAGGACTTAACATATTCCTCTCACTTATCCATCAGAGTTGATTACCCAGGATGGAATCAAACCTCCAACCCCTGATTGGAAGTTAAAGTGATTATTGGATGTGCTGCTCTCTCTCAAGGAACCACACCATGACACAAGGCTCCATATCAACCAATCACAGCTGAATACATTCAATTATCTTTCAGGGTTTGTACTGCATCACAGGCTCTGGTTCCTATTCTGTGACATTTTATAAATCGAATGACGAATCAGTTCTTCTGCCAATGAAATAAATATTAAACACATTATTTCATTAAGGAGATGAAGCAGTTAGAAGTGATTAAAAGCGTCTTCCTGAGGGTTTAGGAAATTCACATTCAAACCGTGGATCAGAAATGTATAAACTCCATATTTGTTGGTCCAGACTAATCTGTTCCATCGGGCTGGTTTCAGACGGCAGACACTCGCCGTCCCAAACGGTTCAGCCATGGGAACTCTCCTCGGGAGACAGGGAAATGTGGAGCTCGGCAGGATTTCACAGTGCCACCCACAACTGAAGGCCTCTAATTAAGAAGTCGTTGTGACTCTCAAATGTTACCCCCGGGATGCAAATATAGTCCTGCGAGGGCTCAAATAGAAACTATGATGTAATTACACATTTGGCTCAGAAGAGAAAGCTTCTCACTTTCCCCAGTTTGAGCATAAACACAGAATTTGTACTCGACACGTGTAAATCGAGTATAGAGCATTGGTGCACGTGGGTTCCCAAAGGTCTTCATCTTCATATCTCCACGATGAATAAATGTTACTGGTGTTCCTGAAGAGAGGGAAAGGAAAGTGAATCTGTGCTGGATGAGATTTACCACCTGCTGCTCCTGACACGTGACCTTTGACCCTGGAGTTTAGGGTACAAGCGATTCATGGTTTAGAGTTACAACGAAGCTGAAGAAGCTAATGCAATGAAATGAATTAAACACAAACAGGAGAAGAAATGTAGTTACAAGTACTGTATATTGTCGCATATACATATAATTATATATATTTAAATATTTAACTAAATAGCTGCTCAATAGTTGGTGCACCTCAACCTGTTTCTGAGTTCTGGTCCACGATGTTTTTATATTAAAACATGCACCCGGTAAAAAACATAACCTTCACACAATTGGGTTTCTTGTTGTTCATTGGACCATCGTGTCAATTAACCTGGTTGGACTGGGGACCAGTGGAATAGTCGGTGAGCTGCACAGGGTTCTGCCCTCGAGGAGATCTGTGAGATGTAGGAGATGGAGAGAGTGTGTGTGTGTGTGTGTGTGTGTGTGTGTGTGTGTGTGTGTGTGTGTGTGTTTGGGAGGGGGGGGGGGGGGGGGGGGATAGGTTACTGAGGTCAAGCCGTCCTTCCATCTTCGTGGTTAAACCAGCCGCAGCTAAATGTGGAGCGTGTCAGTATTCTGACCTGAAGAGAGGGAATGGAATTTCGAGCACATCAGACATATATAAGTATAAACGTTTTCGTTTTCAAAAAAATATGTTTTACACAAACTGGGACATATATCCTGGAAGTAAGATTGGATGATATTTGCCCAGGGAGCGGCTCCTCCAGCGTCAACCAGTGAAACACTCAGAGAATAAAAGTGAAAAGCAAACGTGTGTTGAGACAGAGGTGAAGTAAAAGTGCCCGTTTACACACAGAGGGTGAATCTATGGTGGTTCATACTGGAGCTTGTGGTGTCCACTGGGATTAAGAGACACATCGTCCATCAGAGGGAACACAGTGTTGCTGTATGAGGCACGAAGGATAACAGGGATGCGATAGTGGCCGTGAAACATTACACTGAGGACACACACAAACACAGACACACACAGTGTGAGGACTGGCCACGTCCCAGCTCCATATCAGCGTCGTCACAACTAATCACAATTCATATTACACTGGCTTTGAAAAATGCGTCTGGAGACGGTATAAGTCATCACACGAGGTGCAGCGTGTTCCAGAACAAGCACACAGTCGGCTCTTTATTTGGAAAAGCCTGAGCCTCGGAGCGCCGAGCCGTGTTTTCCTTCCCTGTCCTGTGACGGGATCTGACTCTTTATGAGCTGACGGTCCAGGTGCTCTCCCCTCTTGACCCTCATTTGTTCGCCCAGTGGGAGTGTGCAGCGAGCGCCGGAGAGCAGAGCAGGAAGCCGGGTGGAAACTCTGTGAGTCGAACAAACTGCTTTAACCCTGTGCGACTCGATCTTTATGAATTTCTCTCAACTCTCAGCCGCATGTAGCTCTGCCTCCTGCTAATAAATGGAAATGTCAGGCGGTGATTTTCATTTGTCAGTCCATAGGGAACTAGACGGGCGTTTTAAGAGCACATACCAAGACTAATGCCCAATGTTAAAGGCATGTTCCTTAATATTCTAGACTCTATGGCAGCTCTTCATATTCTTATTTGTCCTGTTTCATAAAGAACCAGTTTCTCTTCATACTTCTCATACATACATTTACATAGGAGATCTCTAACTTGGTGTTTTCCTCTGTTGCTGCATTGAATAGACGTATGCATCACTATTTTCCACCGTCCATAAAGTTGGAATGTACAGTAATCATTGGATCATAAATCCAATTAGCCCAGTGTTAGATTATGACCAATAATAAGCATCCAACAAAACATTAATACAGCAGTAACTGACTGTATGTTACAAACGTCTCCTCCTCACAAATGTCTTCTCCTCACAAACGTCTTCTCCTCACAAACGTCTTCTCCTCACAAACGTCTTCTCCTCACAAACGTCTTCTCCTCACAAACGTCTTCTCCTCACAAACTTCTTCTCCTCACAAACGTCTTCTCCTCACAAACGTCTTCTCCTCACAAATGTCTTCTCCTCACAAACTTCTTCTCCTCACAAACGTCTTCTCCTCACAAATGTCTTCTCCTCACAAACTTCTTCTCCTCACAAATGTCTTCTCCTCACAAACGTCTTCTCCTCACAAACGTCTTCTCCTCACAAACTTCTTCTCCTCACAAACGTCTTCTCCTCACAAACGTCTTCTCCTCACAAATGTCTTCTCCTCACAAACGTCTTCTCCTCACAAACGTCTTCTCCTCACAAACGTCTTCTCCTCACAAACTTCTTCTCCTCACAAACTTCTTCTCCTCACAAACGTCTTCTCCTCACAAACGTCTTCTCCTCACAAACGTCTTCTCCTCACAAATGTCTCCTCCTCACAAACATCTTCTCCTCACAAACGTCTCCTCCTCACAAACATCTCCTCCTCACAAATGTCTTCTCCTCACAAACGTATCCTCCTCACAAACATCTCCTCCTCACAAATGTCTTCTCCTCACAAACATCTTCTCCTCACAAATGTCTCCTCCTCACAAACGTCTCCTCCTCACAAATGTCTTCTCCTCACAAACGTCTTCTCCTCACAAACGTCTCCTCCTCACAAATGTCTCCTCCTCACAAATGTCTTCTCCTCACAAACGTCTTCTCCTCACAAATGTCTCCTCCTCACAAACATCTTCTCCTCACAAACGTCTCCTCCTCACAAACATCTCCTCCTCACAAATGTCTTCTCCTCACAAACGTATCCTCCTCACAAACGTCTTCTCCTCACAAATGTCTCCTCCTCACAAACATCTCCTCCTCACAAATGTCTTCTCCTCACAAACATCTTCTCCTCACAAACATCTTCTCCTCACAAATGTCTCCTCCTCACAAACGTCTCCTCCTCACAAACGTCTTCTCCTCACAAATGTCTCCTCCTCACAAACGTCTTCTCCTCACAAACGTCTTCTCCTCACAAACGTCTCCTCCTCACAAATGTCTCCTCCTCACAAACGTCTCCTCCTCACAAACGTCTTCTCCTCACAAACGTCTCCTCCTCACAAATGTCTCCTCCTCACAAATGTCTCCTCCTCACAAACGTCTCCTCCTCACAAATGTCTTCTCCTCACAAATGTCTCCTCCTCACAAATGTCTCCTCCTCACAAATGTCTTCTCCTCACAAACGTCTTCTCCTCACAAACGTCTCCTCCTCACAAATGTCTCCTCCTCACAAATGTCTTCTCCTCACAAACGTCTCCTCCTCACAAACATCTTCTCCTCACAAATGTCTTCTCCTCACAAACATCTTCTCCTCACAAATGTCTTCTCCTCACAAACGTCTTCTCCTCACAAACATCTTCTCCTCACAAACGTCTTCTCCTCACAAACATCTTCTCCTCACAAACATCTCCTCCTCACAAACGTCTCCTCCTCACAAATGTCTTCTCCTCACAAACGTCTCCTCCTCACAAACATCTCCTCCTCACAAACGTCTCCTCCTCACAAATGTCTTCTCCTCACAAACGTCTCCTCCTCACAAACATCTTCTCCTCACAAATGTCTTCTCCTCACAAACATCTTCTCCTCACAAATGTCTTCTCCTCACAAACGTCTTCTCCTCACAAACGTCTTCTCCTCACAAACATCTTCTCCTCACAAATGTCTTCTCCTCACAAACGTCTCCTCCTCACAAATGTCTTCTCCTCACAAATGTCTTCTCCTCACAAACGTCTCCTCCTCACAAACGTCTTCTCCTCACAAATGTCTTCTCCTCACAAATGTCTCCTCCTCACAAACGTCTCCTCATGCAGTGTCTCTGTGGGTTTCAGAGTCATGAACTCGGCCTGTGACAGTGTCCTGAGAACACAAAGATAACACTGGCCAGGGTTAGTTCACCGAGAGAAGATCACATTTGACTTCAACCACAGAACAAACACTCTGGACCGAATATGGACCTCTTGGCTTTTTCATACCTACTTGCCAAATCCTCAGGGTCATGATTTAAACTGGGACCACACTGTTTGGATTTCTCTCCTCGATGTTTTCGGAGATTTTTATGAACCATAAAGCTAATTCCTTTTTTGTTTCTTTCTCTTTTTCTTCTGTTTTTCTCCAGTTTGCCGAATTGCTTGCCACAAGAAATGTGAAGTCAAGGTAAGAGTCATAATTATTTTTTATCTCTCAGATGCTTCCACATGCAAACTGGTTTGTGTGGGAAATGCTCCTATAGACTCAACCCTCCCTTTAAAATCATAAAGGGCTTGTTGGGAGGATATATAAGGTTTAGGTGGAGTCAGCTACTCCTCTGGATGTGCACATGAACTATGTGTGTGTGTGTGTGTGTGTATATATATATACATGCAGATGTTGAGGTTGGTGGAGTTTTGAGGGTTTTATCTTCTGCATAAAAATCTCAAGAATGTCTAAACAAGTGCTCTCTGTACTGGAATGTGTTTACACTGGACGAACTCTCGCATCTCGGAGATCGCCCCTACGTCTAAAAATAAAAGACCTCTGGACGGAGATGTCGCTTGATTAATTTGGTGAAGAGCACATAGAAGAATCCGGGAGGGAAAAAACAAAGTAGAGCTGAGATTTCTGCATGGGGAGTTGTGTGTTTTGTGTTGTGCAAAGGTACAACTGCCATGTAGGAGGATTTACAGGAGTATCAACACACACACACACACACTTGCACCTATATTATATACTGTACGTACTAATGCCTCATCTGGTATCCATTATTGAAATGGGTGCTGCTTGCCAGCTTTGCCCACTCCCTCTTTTACTCACAGGAAATGCCAGGGGGGGGGGGGGGTGCAGGGGAGACGGGCCACACTGAATATGAGGGGTGGTCTTAGGACCTGGTAGGACAGGCCTGAATCTTGTTGTTTCATTTCTCCTCATCTTGGTATTTTAACCACTGAAAGCATGGATTGGTTTTGAAAGATTGAATTAATGAAATCACCCAAATGACTGAAAAACTTTTTATTTTATTTTTTAAGGTTGGGGTAGAAAGCCCTTAAACTTTATTTTGAAATGTTAAAACATTTTTCCAGGTGCCTTCTTGCTTCCTCTTCCAAATGAGTGAATTCCTTATTTATTTTTGTGCTGCATATAACATTGCAAAAATATATTATTAAAAATAAAAATGATATTATGTTCAAAATATCCTCATCCCCCATTTTCACGCGAGGATTTTTAAATGTAAGGATTTTTTTTATTGGCACAATTCAGTTCAGGAAGCTGCACGTTACAGATGTTGTTTGGAAAGTTCTCCTTCCTGCAGACGCCTCAGGCTGTTGAAGCACTTTGCTGTGTTCAGTGAAATGATCTGTTTCATGTGTAACATCAACAACTGTTGTCTCTGGTATCATCTCATGTCTCTCTGACTCCACTCATATTGTAAATCAATTCAGAGCTGTTTCATTTTGAAAGATATTAGAGGCCATTTTTAGCATTTAAACAAAAAAAATACAACTAATTACTTTAGAGTTGTTTTTCTTACGTTATTTCAAATATGTCCACCACTTCTAACCTTGAGAAATCCTTAATTTAAATGTCAAGGTCCGGCTCTAAAGTTAAGTTTGGGTATGTTTAAGTAGCTTAGCTCCGCCTACTAATGTACGAAAGTGAAACTTTGATCTCCAGAGATCACAGCAGCATTTCCTTTTCTAAACACTGCCACCAGAAATGTCAGAGCTTTGGCAGGAAGCAATTTGCTCCGAGGCCCGAGATGAAAAACAAGGGAGTGACTGCACCGGGGTCGAGTCCGATGAGTGTTGGCACACAGACTGGCCTGTGAGACTTTATCTTAAAAAGCAGATTAAGCTCTTTTGTATGAATGTCAGTCAAACACAGTTTGATCTTCTGTCAGGAATCTCTTCATAATAACTTCTCCCACGCACACACAGTACTTTTAAATCTCTGTCTGGGAACAAGAGGAACACGGGCCCCATGTTTTAAACCTGCTTACTGCAAACAAATGGTCGGACGTGCACATGTGTCCTCGGCCCTCCGGTGTGTTTTCTCACAGCTGGATGTGAAAAATACTTTCAATCTTGTCAGTGAGATTTCACCTCTGTGTGAGGACAGCACTCTGTGTTAAATCACCTCTAGTCCCGTTTCCATTTGTCGTTTCCTGACACCTTCACATCATATTTCTCTGCTCGAGCTGCCTCTTCCAAAAGGAAAGAGGAAGGATGTCTGGGATTTTCCCTCTGAACTGCTGTGTGAGCATTAAGGAAAGGTAAAACCTCAGACTACTTAAGGGCTCAGGGTCTGCTCACGCTAATTTCAGTCATACGCTGTAATCGCAGCCACGACTGGACAAAAATGCAACATCAGTAGATTTGGTAAAAGTTCCCCTATAACATAACATAGTATATTGTATAGTGAGTCTCCTTTCTAGCAGCCTTTTCCTGCTTTATGCATTTATGTTCCCTTTGTGTTGGAAAGCGATGTGTTCTCACACACAGTCTGAACACACTGTACAATATAATGTGGCCTTTATATCAGGAACACTAACGTCTGATCACATTTTCCCTGTTCTGGGCCGAGGTGCAGAGTAAAACCTGATTACAATGAAAGAAATGGTCCAGTATAGATGAGTGAAGAGGTCGAACCCTCTCACTTCACTTTTCATTCTCTGCTCCACAGCGAAGAAGCATTTATAGTTTGGGAAAATGTTGAATTTATTCAGTAGATCATTTGAAGTAACATATCTTCTTGTTAGATTTCAGCACTTGGCCCCTTGTCCTTCATTACAATCTAAAAAATGAATGTATAAATGTACTGTGCGTTCCACTGAGGAACAAGACGCACTGATTCCAGACCTGTGCGCTTGTCAGTAGCTGCACTCGTCCAACATTTCTAACATTTCTGAGCAATCACCTGCAGATATAAAGTCGTCTGTGCGGCCGAGATCAACTAGAACCATCAATCTCTTTATTATTTATTGCCTCCAAGCAGTTGACACATCCAAGCAGCTGTATCCACACATGTGAAGTGTGTTTGTGAGAGAGGCCTCACCTGCTGAACACAGCTGGGATTGTATTTGAACCGTAACAGTCGGGTTGGTAGTACGAACCCGGGGCAGAGTCTCTCTCCCTGCTCTGTTGTCCTGACCCTTGACCTTTCCGCCAGAGCCGCACCCACCTTCTCCATTATTTGTCTATTTATAGCTTATAACCATAATCCTCGTTCATAAAGGGGGCCACTGGTTTCACAGGGAGGACGTGGCTGAACTGGCCACCAGAACAAAGACGGGACAGATCAAAACACAGATGGAATGTGACATCACTCTCTGCTCAGGTCAACACTGCTCCACGATTTCTTCACTTGCAATTTAGCCGATTCTGTAATAGTGTCTAAAAAAGCTTATGATATCAAAAAGTACACGTCTAATAAGATGTTCTCAAAGATAGTCTTTCATTTTGGGTCTTAGGTTTGATCAAGTGCTTTATGTTTCAGGTTAGTTTGGTTTTTAAAGTCATGATTGACACCGAGCACATGTTCAGACGGCAGTGTTTGTATCTTGGATATTCAAACTTCACTTCTGTATAATGAGGGGACATGTTCCATCTTCCCAGGCTGTGATCTTTACAACGTGTTTAACCTTGAATCCTCTCCAGTGGAATTAGAGAGAAAGTGCCCGAGGAAATCTTTGTCCTCAAACAGTTTCTCCTGCAGCAGCTGCAAGGATCATTAGGCGTGATTAACCACATGCTCTGCTCCACTCACTTCCTCTGGGTACCACACATCGCTACAGGCCCTCACTTCATCATGCAGGCTGGAATTAGATGCTGTGTCACTGCTGCAGAGCCGCAGCTGTAAGCTTTGCCCTGATCATATAGATATTGTAGCTCCGTGTAGGTTCTGGCACCAGAGAGAACAGATATTAAGGATTTCAGTTTTTTTGCTGACGATGGCGGATTGAGAAGATGCTGTCAAGGCTCGTTCGGTGATTTAATGTTTGATGCTGATGCAGGTTCTGCAGCAGATGAAGTTAATAAGTCCAGTTTGAGTTTATCTCTCAAACCTTTGGATTGTCTTAAAAACATAAAGAGAACTTTATCCACAGGCTCCTTAAAGGCTGCAGACTTTGTTTGTTCAGTGTTCAGCCATTCTTTGGACTTAACTGTAATCACAGAGTTAACTTCCCTCATTAATAATTCACATCAGAGACACAGATTAGTTGTCCGTTAATAGAGAGGCTTTACTGTAAGTACAGGAGGCATTACATCATCCCATAAGTGAAGTTTCAAACATGCTGGTGTGGTGTTGAATCCCAGTAACAACATTAACAACTTCCTTCCTGTTGCATCTGGCCCTGCAGAGTGAGAACAGGGGTTACAGTATAGGAGGGGGATGGGGGGTTGGTATGATATGACTTTACAAAAAAAAAAGTCATATCACAGAGACAGAACACAGAGGATGCCGTGTCATGATTAAAATGCTGCCTCGGGTCTTTGTCATGGTACTTTCTGTATTTCCATGTAAGCGGCTCCAGGTCCGATCACGTACGTTTCCAGCCAGCAGCTTTGAAGCTAATTGAATTAACAGTCACAGGACAGAACACATGCTCGCTCCTCTGCCCTCCTCCTCCTCCTCCTCCTCCTCCTCCTCCTCCTCCTCCTCCTCCTCCTCCTCCTCCTCAGGAGAGGAACACAACAACAATTCAACCAAGGGGTAAATCATACAGCCTTTAATTTGAAGGCTCTTACTCAACCATAAATTATTTTATTTCAGTTTTTACTTTCAGCAGGATTCTCATCATCATGTGATTGATCTTTGCAGTTAACTACTCTACAGAGCGGGTCAAGACAGAGCTGCCTGACAGGAGAACACTACAACAACATTAAAGCTGCATGAGTTGCTTTTTTGGGGCCAAAGTGTAACAAGCTGTGTCTTATTATTAGCTCATAAAGTTGTGATTGGTAACACATCCAGCAAACAGAGCCACCAGCAGACCGAGGGGAACCGAGGTTCTAGAGTTCTCCGTCCATTGTCGTCATAAAACCATTGAACATATTGTCTTGCAAACAAGATTTAGACTGATCTGAGATGTGAGATGAAAACCACAACCCCCCCCCCCCCCCCCCCCCCCTCGGGTCAGGTCTCCTTGTCCCTGTGCATGAGGACACGAGGAGCACTGGCTCTTTGCCCTTGGATTTGGTAACTGCATGGAAGCCACATGTGCATAGATACAGCAGAGACCAACAAACAGCAACGCCCCCGCCTGTTACATGACGGGAGTAATCAAGAGCTGCTGGGAGGAATGTCCACCCCGGGCCAAGTGTGTGCAGGAGACAGTGATGGTAGAAGGAAGAGAGCGAGGGCCCGACTGTTTAGGTGCATCCAGCTGCAAAGAGTACACGACATCTGCCGAAGCAAACTTGTTGTTAAACCTCCCGAGTGTTTCGAGGAGCTGAGCTCCCCCCCCCCCCCGACCAGGACAGAACAGCTGCTGGAGATGAGTGACTTTTCTTGGAGGACACCTCCTCGTTACGTACTGGAGCGAGCATGGAAATTTAACTTCCCCACCCTCGTGTCTCAGAGTCTGTCCTCTGATTCAAATCAGTGTCTGCACACGTGCTGCCTCTCATCACACCGTTCAGTCAGAGTGTCCACGTGAGACTCATGGGCGTTGGTGCAGCGTCCGCCTGGAGGACAGTGATCTGCCCGGCTCAGGGAAAGCCTGAGTCAGATCCGTGAAACTGGACCTCACCCAGATACCATCCCTCTCTCTTCATCCCTTCCTTTCTTTACTTCTTCCTCGCTCTTTGATTTCATCTGTTGCTCTGTCAGCTTTTCTCCAGGGTCCTTGTTTCTCCTTCCTCTGGCCTCCTCCCTTTCTTCTCCTCTCACCCTGAACTGCTGATTTCTTGATTCGGTCGTCTTGGCTCAACAATCTTTTTTCTGGAGGAGCCACCGTGATTTGTGGTCCTGTTAGAAAAAGTGAAATGGAAGAAGAGTGACAACACATGGACGTTTGTCAGGTACAGGAAGGATTTGTGCTGATGCCTCAGTGAAACAGAGCCTCATTAACAATTCAAAAATAGAAGTTAAAGGCCTCGCCAGAACAAAATAGGCCGTAAAAGTAAAAAAAATTGAAAGTGGCAGTTGCCTCTAACAATGTTAGTGTGATGACAGACCAGCAGTCTCAGCATCAGGATGATCATAACAGCCAGGACACAGGAAACAGATCAGCTTTAAAACTCAGACAGATAACTTTCCCATGCTTTACCGCCCCCCCCCCCCGACATACACACATGTGATTGTTGCTGTGCATAATTGCATTGCATCGAGTGCTTCAAGTAACTTCGACCCACGTAGACAAACACACACACACCAAGGAACAAGGGATTACCCACTTCCCACGCTGCAGGCTGGTCCTGCATCACACCAGTCCATCGCACATAAACAACCATGTTGTTTTGTTACCATAAACCATGTGTCACGTTCCCGGCAGTCCTCCCTTCCTCCCTCTCGCCCCTTGTCATTATTACTGAATCAAACAACAGCTCCCTGCGCTGACATCTGGTGAACACGGCTTCAGCCAAAAAGGTGTTTTTGCTTTTTATAAATACCTTCCATGTAATTACCTCCGAGGCAACATCAAAGACGGTGGCCATTCTTTCCACGTCGGGGCTCCGTGGTTAATGTTGCTTCAAAATTTGTACCCGACATTCTTGGGTAATGTCTCTTTGTCTGCTACTGGATGAAAGGTGGTTGGACGGATTCAAGTCTGTGGGAACCACTGTGCGTTACAGTTTTCCATATTATTATATTATTATTAAGATATGGAACAAATGCTTGTTTACTTCACAGATGC